>NC_069507.1:31954233-32076733 GCF_027579735.1 Bombina bombina | reverse complement strand
CTAATTGTGTGTTTTATTTATCACCCATAGGATTACTTTGAGAGCTATTTCTCTATAGCTTCCGCTGTGCCGGCAGTACCATGCCTAGCGCTGAATTTCATCCTCGTCAACAGGTAAAATTTGCAGTTTGAGAATGTTGAATGTTTAGCTGTTTGATTTAATAAGTTGTCCTTTATTAAACATTTAGCATTTTCGGCAAATGATATTTAAACAGAAAGTGGCTGCAAGAAAAGGTCGAATTTACATGCAGACTATTAAAGCAGTATTCAGAGACTTCGTTAAAGATTCTTGTTAAAATGAAATTAAAATATCACTTTAGCTTGATGCCTGTTCTAAGCTTTATACTCTTGTTGACATTTCAGTATACAGACTAGTATACTAAGTTTATATTCCAGAAAAAAAGCCTGTCTTTACTTATTTTGCCTTTATCGTTTATAAAAGTCAAATTTTTTTGAACGTTGCTCATCCTGAACATAGGTTTGTTGCAGTATTTACCGTTGTCTGGATGTCTGATTACTTCTCCTGTAAAACAAAATCACTTTCCAATAACTGGGGCTCACTACCTGGTTAGGCGTAAATATTTCTGCCGTAATAAAAATTTACTTAAAGGGATACTAAACCCAATTTTTTTCTTTCATGATTCAGATGGGGCAGCAATTTTAAGCAACTTTACTAATTTACTAATTTACTCCTTTTATCAATTTTAATTTGTTCTCTTGCTATCTTTATTTGGAAAAGCAGGAATCTAAGCTTAGGAGCTGGCCTATTTTTGGTTCAGCACCCGGGTAGTGCTTGCTGAATAGTGGCTACATTTAGCCACCAATCAGCAAGCGCTAACCAGGTGCTGAACCAAAAATGGGCTGGCTTCTAAGTTTACATTCTTGCTTTTCAAATAAAGATACTAACAGAACAAAAACAAATTGATAATAGGAGTAATTTAGAAAGTTGCTTAAAATTGCTGCCCCATCTGAATCATGAAAGAAAAAAAAAAATTGTGTTTAGTATCCCTTTAACCCCTTAAGGACCAAGGACGTACAGGGTACATCCTACAAAAACTGTCAGTGACCAAGGACGTACCCTGTACGTCCTCAGGGGTTTCAAGCGGTGGAAGCGATTCTGATTGCTTCCAACCGCTTTCAAGGTGTTGCAGTGATGCCTCGGTATTGAGGCATCACTGTAATACGTATTTTAGCCACTGATGCAGAGAGAGACACTCTGTGGCCCTCTCTGCATCGGGCATTGATGGTGCCAATCGTTGGTGGGTGGGAGCAGCAGCATGGAGGCGGGTGGGCGGTCCATCAATGTTATTGGTTCCTGTTCCGGTATGGGACATCAGTGCATCACTCCGCAGAAGCGGGCGCGGGGGGGGGGGGGGGGGTTTGCGGGTGTGTATGCGTTGTTTGCGCACGCGCGCCCAAATCTTAAGATTTCATCTTAATTTTTTGGGGGGGGAAGGCAAAGGTGGGGATATCTGCGATGTTGGGCAAGGGATCTGGGAGGTGGAGGGAGGTAGGATATTGAGGGTGGGCAGCTACGCTACAGAAAATATTTTATTTTAATAAAAAAAACAAAAATACACAATTTTTGGGGGCAAACTGGGTACTGGCAGACAGCTGCCAGTACCCAAGATGGCGGCAAATAGGTAGAGGGGGGAGGGTTAGAGAGCTGTATGGGGGGGATCAGGGAGGTTGGGGGCTAAAAGGGGATCCAACACTGCAGAATCAATTGAAGAAAAGAAAAAACTTTTTATTTTAGTACTGGCAGACTTTCTGCCAGTACTTAAGATAGCGGTGACAATTGTAAGGTGGGGGAGGAAAGAGAGGGTTCAGGGGGTGGGATTTGTCAGGTAGGAGGCTGATCACTACACTAAAGCTAAAATTAACCCTTCAAGCTACCTAAATTAACCCCTTCACTGCTGGGCACAATACACGTGTGATGCGCAGCAGCATTTAGCGGCCTTCTAATTACCAAAAAGCAACGCCAAAGCAATATATGTCTGCTACTTCTGAACAAAGGGGATCCCAGAGAAGCATTTACAACCATTTGTGCCATAATTACACAAGCTGTTTGTAAATAATTTCAGTGAGAAACCTAAAGTTTGTGAAAAAGTTAGCGATTTTTTTTTATTTGATCGCATTTGGCGGTGAAATGGTGGCATGAAATATACCAAAATGGGCCTAGATCAATACTTTGGGTTGTCTTCTAAAAAAATATATATACATGTCAAGGTATATTTAGGGATTCCTGAAAGATATCAGTGTTCCAATGTAACTAGCGCTAATTTTGAAAAAAAAAGTGGTTTGGAAATAGCAAAGTGCTACTTGTACTTATTGCCCTATAACTTGCAAAAAAAAAGCAAAGAACATGTAAACATTGGGTATTTCTAAACTCAGGACAAAATTTAGAAACTATTTAGCATGGGTGTTTTTAGTGGTTGTAGATGAGTAACAGATTTGGGGGGTCAAAGTTGGAAAAAAAAAATTTCTTTCATGATTCAGATAGATAATGCAATATTATTTTTTTTTACCAATTTACTTTAATTATCAAATTTGCTTTGTTTTCTTGTTATCCTTTGTTGTAGAGATATCTAGATAGGTAGCGTACACATATCTGGAGCACTACATGACAGGTAATAGTGCTGTTATCTAGTGCTCTTGCTAATGTATTAGATTGTTGCAAAATTGCTGCCATATAGACCTGCAGATAAGTGCACACTCCTGAGCTTACATCCCTGCTCTTAAACATAGGATAACAGGAAAACAAAAAAATGGATAATATAAGTACATTGGGAAGTTGTTTCAAATTGTATTTTCTATCTGAATCATGAAAGAAACATGTTGTGTTCATATCCCTTTAAGGATGTTGGACCAGATCCCAAAGTTATCAGTTATAATAGTCTTGAGAAAGGTGTGGTCTGTGTGGTTGGGTCAAGAGCTTACCATTTACTTCTGTTGTCAACCATACCTCTTTCACTTGATCTTATTTTTAAAATGTAGCTCCTTTCAATGAAAGCATACTTGGTAGTCTTAGGAGCGTGCCAGTGTCTTGAGCACTATATGGCAGCATTGTTTGCACGCTACCTCAGTATGCTGTCATGGAAAGAAGCTAAGTTTTAACAAAGGAGACCAAATAAAAGAGGTAAATTTGGTAAAATTGTGCGCTTGTAAAATAAGGAATGTTTTATTTTGACTTGCGTCATTAAACGTAACATACGATCCTCTATAAAATGTATAAGGAAAATGAAACAACATTGCAATATAATCTCATAATTGTATGCACGGATACTGATGTAAAAATCCAGAATAAACCCTTTTAAAAACTTACTTAGAAACTCCCAATTTAGCACTACTGATGAATTTAGGCTGGGACACCCACTGAAATAGGCAGACACTCCCCCCTCCTCTGCATATGAAAACACCCATTACACAAACAGGAGTCTTTAGGGCTTGGTTAGGAGTCTGAAAATCAGCACAATGTTATTTAAAAATAAGCAAAACTATACATTTGTATAAAAACACTCCCAGATGGCCTATATAAATGTATCAATGTCCCTTTAATTGTCTGCAGCAAATTAACATGGATTCAGCAGGCTTTTCAAAGAGTGCATCCCAGAACTCCTCTTGATTTTCTAAACCTTGTAAAAACAATTATTTTATATACAGACCTTCTGCAGGGCTTATTTGCTGATACAGACTATGCACAAATAAAATACTTGTCTTTAATGCCTCTTTAAGAGGCTCCCATATAGTAAGAATAAAATATTCTAAACCCATATGTCTATGTCTACATCACAATTCCATAATGGAGTTTAGCGTCTTTTCTTTTTGCTGTGAGTTTTCCATCATGTTTTTGTTTCAGTTTAGTGCAGTCTAGTGTATCCAGACTACGCTCCAGGCATGCTTACTGGCATTTGTAAATGAGGAGCCTTGGGTATTACCCTAGTAATAGGTGGGAACCAGATGTGCTTCCCATGCAGAGTGCTGTTCTGTTAGCCATAATGTTACTGAATGTGTCTGATCTCTGAAGTCATTATAAACAACTGTAGGAATGTACATATAGTGGTAGATAGACAGGCAGATAGATAGATAACATTACGCTAATTGCAGCTTTTAGAGACATTTCTGATCCACTACCGCATCCGCGGGTCAGCAGCGCTTAAAGGTTTCTATAGTGTTTATTGAACTACTAGAGTAGGCCTTTTTTTTTGCACTATAATCCATTTGAATACCTTTACTTTATTTATTGTATTTGCAGCATACACTGTTGGCATTTAACATTGCACAAGCATTTCCGGTGAACTGCTTGTGCAATGCCGCCCCCTGCAGATTTGCGGCCAATCGGCCACTATCAGGGGGTGTCAATCAACCCGATCGTATAAGACGAGGCGGATTGATGTCCGCAGCCTCAGAGACAGCGAACCAGTTAAGGAGCAGCAGTCTTAAGACATGGGCATTCGGCCCTTGATAAATCGGCCCGATAGTGTGCATTTATAGTGAGATATAATGTGTGTGTGTATATATATATAGTGAGATATTGTGTGCATATATAGTGAGATATAGTGTGTGTGTATATATATACAGTAAGATGTTGTGTGCATATATAGTGAGATATTGTGTGCATATATAGTGAGATATTGTGTGCATATATAGTGAGATATTGCGTGCATATATAGTGAGATATAGTGTGTGTGTATATATATAGTGAGATATTGTGTGCATATATAGTGAGATATAGTGTGTGTGTATATATATACAGTAAGATGTGTGCATATATAGTGAGATAAAGTGTGCATATATAGTGAGATATTGTGTGCATATATAGTGAGATATAGTGTGCATATATAGTGAGATATAGTGTGCATATATAGTGAGATATAGTGTGCATATATAGTGAGATATTGTGTGCATATATAGTGAGATATAGTGTGTGCATATATAGTGAGATATTGTGTGCATATATAGTGAGATATTGTGTGCATATATAGTGAGATATTGTGTGCATATATAGTGAGATATTGTGTGCATATATAGTGAGATATAGTGTGCATATATAGTGAGATATTGTGTGCATATATAGTGAGATATAGTGTGCATATATAGTGAGATATTGTGTGTATATAAAGTGAGATATTGTGTGCATATATAGTGAGATATTGTGTGCATATATAGTGAGATATTGTGTGCATATATAGTGAGATATAGTGTGCATATATAGTGAGATATTGTGTGTATATATAGTGAGATATTGTGTGCATATATAGTGAGATATTGTGTGCATATATAGTGAGATATTGTGTGCATATATAGTGAGATATTGTGTGCATATATAGTGAGATATAGTGTGCATATATAGTGAAATATTGTGTGCATATATAGTGGGATATTGTGTGCATATATAGTGAGATATTGTGTGTATATATAGTGAGATATTGTGTGCATATATAGTGAGATATTGTGTGCATATATAGAGAGATATTGTGTGCATATATAGTGAGATATTGTGTGCATATATAGTGAGATATAGTGTGTATATATAGTGAGATATTGTGTGCATATATACGGCTAGATTTGGAGTTTGGCGGTAAAAGGGCTGTTAACGCTCCGCGGGTTTTTTTCTGGCCGCACCATAAATTTAACTCTGGTATCGAGAGTTCAAACAAATGCTGCGTTAGGCTCCAAAAAAGGAGCGTAGAGCATTTTTACCGCAAATGCAACTCTCGATACCAGAGTTGCTTACGGACGCGGCCGGCCTCAAAAACGTGCTCGTGCACGATTCTCCCATAGGAAACAATGGGGCTGTTTGAGCTGAAAAAAAACCTAACACCTGCAAAAAAGCAGCGTTCAGCTCCTAACGCAGCCCCATTGTTTCCTATGGGGAAACACTTCCTACGTCTGCACCTAACACTCTAACATGTACCCCGAGTCTAAACACCCCTAGCCTTACACTTATTAACCCCTAATCTGCCGCCCCCCGCTATCGCTGACCCCTGCATTACACTTTTAACCCCTAATCTGCCGCTCCGTAAACCGCCGCCACCTACGTTATCCCTATGTACCCCTAATCTGCTGCCCTAACATCGCCGACCCCTATGTTATATTTATTAACCCCTAATCTGCCCCCCACAACGTCGCCGACACCTACCTACACTTATTAACCCCTAATCTGCCGAGCGGACCTGAGCGCTACTATAATAAAGTTATTAACCCCTAACCCGCCTCACTAACCCTATCATAAATAGTATTAACCCCTAATCTGCCCTCCCTAACATCGCCGACACCTACCTTCAATTATTAACCCCTAATCTGCCGACCGGAGCTCACCGCTATTCTAATAAATGTATTAACCCCTAAAGCTAAGTCTAACCCTAACACTAACACCCCCCTAAGTTAAATATAATTTTTAGCTAACGAAATAAATTAACTCTTATTAAATAAATGATTCCTATTTAAAGCTAAATACTTACCTGTAAAATAAATCCTAATATAGCTACAATATAAATTACATTTATATTATAGCTATTTTAGGATTAATATTTATTTTACAGGTAACTTTGTATTTATTTTAACCAGGTACAATAGCTATTAAATAGTTAAGAACTATTTAATAGTTACCTAGTTAAAATAATTACAAATTTACCTGTAAAATAAATCCTAACCTAAGTTATAATTAAACCTAACACTACCCTATCAATAAAATAATTAAATTAACTACCTACAATTACCTACAATTAACCTAACACTACACTATCAATAAATTAATTAAACACAATTGCTACAAATAAATACAATTAAATAAACTATCTAAAGTACAAAAAATAAAAAAGAACTAAGTTACAGAAAATAAAAAAATATTTACAAACATAAGAAAAATATTACAACAATTTTAAACTAATTACACCTACTCTAAGCCCCCTAATAAAATAACAAAGACCCCCAAAATAAAAAATTCCCTACCCTATTCTAAAATACAAAAATTACAAGCTCTTTTACCTTACCAGCCCTGAACAGGGCCCTTTGCGGGGCATGCCCCAAGAATTTCAGCTCTTTTGCCTGTAAAAAAAAACATACAATACCCCCCCCCCAACATTACAACCCACCACCCACATACCCCTAATCTAACCCAAACCCCCCTTAAATAAACCTAACACTAAGCCCCTGATGATCTTCCTACCTTGTCTTCACCATGCCAGGTTCACCGATCCGTCCTGGCTCCAAGATCTTCATCCAACCCAAGCGGGGGTTGGCGATCCATAATCCGGTGCTCCAAAGTCTTCCTCCTATCCGGCAAGAAGAGGACATCCGGACCGGCAAACATCTTCTCCAAGCGGCATCTTCTATGTTCTTCCATCCGATGACGACCGGCTCCATCTTGAAGACCTCCAGCGTGGATCCATCCTCTTCTTCCGACGACTAGACGACGAATGACGGTTCCTTTAAGGGACGTCATCCAAGATGGCGTCCCTCGAATTCCGATTGGCTGATAGGATTCTATCAGTCAATCGGAATTAAGGTAGGAATTTTCTGATTGGCTGATGGAATCAGCCAATCAGAATCAAGTTCAATCCGATTGGCTGATCCAATCAGCCAATCAGATTGAGCTCGCATTCTATTGGCTGATCGGAACAGCCAATAGAATGCGAGCTCAATCTGATTGGCTGATTGGATCAGCCAATCGGATTGAACTTGATTCTGATTGGCTGATTCCATCAGCCAATCAGAAAATTCCTACCTTAATTCCGATTGGCTGATAGAATCCTATCAGCCAATCGGAATTCGAGGGACGCCATCTTGGATGACGTCCCTTAAAGGAACCGTCATTCGTCGTCTAGTCGTCGGAAGAAGAGGATGGATCCGCGCTGGAGGTCTTCAAGATGGAGCCGGTCGTCATCGGATGGAAGAACATAGAAGATGCCGCTTGGAGAAGATGTTTGCCGGTCCGAATGTCCTCTTCTTGCCGGATAGGAGGAAGACTTTGGAGCACCGGATTATGGATCGCCAACCCCCGCTTGGGTTGGATGAAGATCTTGGAGCCAGGACGGATCGGTGAACCTGGCATGGTGAAGACAAGGTAGGAAGATCATCAGGGGCTTAGTGTTAGGTTTATTTAAGGGGGGTTTGGGTTAGATTAGGGGTATGTGGGTGGTGGGTTGTAATGTTGGGGGGGGGGGGGTATTGTATGTTTTTTTTTACAGGCAAAAGAGCTGAAATTCTTGGGGCATGCCCCGCAAAGGGCCCTGTTCAGGGCTGGTAAGGTAAAAGAGCTTGTAACTTTATTAATTTAGAATAGGGTAGGGCATTTTTTTATTTTGGGGGTCTTTGTTATTTTATTAGGGGGCTTAGAGTAGGTGTAATTAGTTTAAAATTGTTGTAATATTTTTCTTATGTTTGTAAATATTTTTTTATTTTCTGTAACTTAGTTCTTTTTTATTTTTTGTACTTTAGATAGTTTATTTAATTGTATTTATTTGTAGCAATTGTGTTTAATTAATTTATTGATAGTGTAGTGTTAGGTTAATTGTAGGTAATTGTAGGTAGTTTATTTAATTATTTTATTGATAGGGTAGTGTTAGGTTTAATTATATCTTAGGTTAGGATTTATTTTACAGGTAAATTTGTAATTATTTTAACTAGGTAACTATTAAATAGTTCTTAACTATTTAATAGCTATTGTACCTGGTTAAAATAAATACAAAGTTACCTGTAAAATAAATATTAATCCTAAAATAGCTATAATATAAATGTAATTTATATTGTAGCTATATTAGGATTTATTTTACAGGTAAGTATTTAGCTTTAAATAGGAATCATTTATTTAATAAGAGTTAATTTATTTCGTTAGATAAAAATTATATTTAACTTAGGGGGGTGTTAGTGTTAGGGTTAGACTTAGCTTTAGGGGTTAATACATTTATTAGAATAGCGGTGAGCTCCGGTCGGCAGATTAGGGGTTAATAATTGAAGGTAGGTGTCGGCGATGTTAGGGAGGGCAGATTAGGGGTTAATACTATTTATGATAGGGTTAGTGAGGCGGATTAGGGGTTAATAACTTTATTATAGTAGCGCTCAGGTCCGCTCGGCAGATTAGGGGTTAATAAGTGTAGGTAGGTGTCGGCGACGTTGTGGGGGGCAGATTAGGGGTTAATAAATATAACATAGGGGTCGGCGATGTTAGGGGCAGAAGATTAGGGGTACATAGGGATAACGTAGGTGGCGGCGATTTGCGGTCGGAAGATTAGGGGTTAATTATTTTAAGTAGCTTGCGGCGACGTTGTGTGGGGCAAGTTAGGGGTTAATAAATATAATATAGGGGTCGGCGGGGTTAGGGGCAGCAGATTAGGGGTACATAAGTATAACGTAGGTGGCGGTCGGCAGATTAGGGGTTAAAAATTTTTAATCGAGTGGCGGCGATGTGGGGGGACCTCGGTTTAGGGGTACATAGGTAGTTTATGGGTGTTAGTGTACTTTAGGGTACAGTAGTTAAGAGCTTTATAAACCGGCGTTAGCCAGAAAGCTCTTAACTCCTGCTATTTTCAGGCGGCTGGAATCTTGTCGTTAGAGCTCTAACGCTCACTGCAGAAACGACTCTAAATACCAGCGTTAGAAAGATCCCATTGAAAAGATAGGCTACGCAAATGGCGTAGGGGGATCTGCGGTATGGAAAAGTCGCGGCTGTAAAGTGAGCGTTAGACCCTTTAATCACTGACTCCAAATACCAGCGGGCGCCCAAAACCAGCGTTAGGAGCCTCTAACGCTGGTTTTGACGGCTACCGCCGAACTCTAAATCTAGGCCATAGTGAGATATTGTGTGCATATATAGTGAGATATTGTGTGCATATATAGTGAGATATTGTGTGCATATATAGTGAGATATAGTGTGCATATATAGTGGGATATTGTGTGCATATATAGTGAGATATTGTGTGCATATATAGTGAGATATTGTGTGCATATATAGTGAGATATTGTGTGCATATATAGTGAGATATTGTGTGCATATATAGAGAGATATTGTGTGCATATATAGTGAGATATAGTGTGCATATATAGTGAGATATTGTGTGCATATATAGTGAGATATTGTGTGCATATATAGAGAGATATTGTGTGCATATATAGTGAGATATTGTGTGCATATATAGTGAGATATTGTGTGCATATATAGTGAGATATTGTGTGTATATATAGTGAGATATTGTGTGCATATATAGTGAGATATTGTGTGCATATATAGAGAGATATTGTGTGCATATATAGTGAGATATTGTGTGCATATATAGTGAGATATAGTGTGCATATATAGTGAGATAAAGTGTGCATATATAGTGAGATATTGTGTGCATATATAGTGAGATATTGTGTGCATATATAGTGAGATATTGTGTGCATATATAGTGAGATATTGTGTGCATATATAGTGAGATATAGTGTGTATATATAGTGAGATATTGTGTGCATATATAGTGAGATATAGTGTGCATATATAGTGAGATATAGTGTGTATATATAGTGAGATATAGTGTGCATATATAGTGAGATATTGTGTGCATATATAGTGAGATATAGTGTGTATATATAGTGAGATATTGTGTGCATATATAGTGAGATATTGTGTGCATATATAGTGAGATATTGTGTGCATATATAGTGAGATATTGTGTGCATATATAGTGAGATATTGTGTGCATATATAGTGAGATATTGTGTGCATATATAGTGAGATATAGTGTGCATATATAGTGAGATATTGTGTGCATATATAGTGAGATATTGTGTGCATATATAGTGAGATATAGTGTGCATATATAGTGAGATATTGTGTGCATATATAGTGAGATATAGTGTGCATATATAGTGAGATAAAGTGTGCATATATAGTGAGATATTGTGTGCATATATAGTGAGATATTGTGTGCATATATAGTGAGATATTGTGTGCATATATAGTGAGATATTGTGTGCATATATAGTGAGATATTGTGTGCATATATAGTGAGATATTGTGTGTGCATATATAGTGAGATATTGTGTGCATATATAGTGAGATATTGTGTGCATATATAGTGAGATATTGTGTGTATATATAGTGAGATATTGTGTGTGTGTATATATATATATATAGTGAGATATTGTGTGCATATATAGTGAGATATTGTGTGTGTGTATATATATATATATATAGTGAGATATAGTGTGTGTGTGTGTATATATAGTGAGATATAGTGTGTGTGTATATATATATATATATAGTGAGATATAGTGTGTGTGTGTGTATATATAGTGAGATATAGTGTGTGTGTATATATATATATATATATATAGTGAGATATAGTGTGTGTATATATATATATAGTGAGATATTGTGTGCATATATAGTGAGATATAGTGTGTGTATATATATATATAGTGAGATATTGTGTGCATATATAGTGAGATATTGTGTGCATATATAGTGAGATATTGTGTGCATATATAGTGAGATATTGTGTGCATATATAGTGAGATATTGTGTGTATATATAGTGAGATATTGTGTGTATATATAGTGAGATATAGTGTGCATATATAGTGAGATATTGTGTGCATATATAGTGAGATATAGTGTGCATATATAGTGAGATATTGTGTGCATATATAGTGATATATTGTGTGCATATATAGTGAGATATTGTGTGCATATATAGTGACATATTGTGTGCATATATAGTGAGATATTGTGTGCATATATAGAGAGATATTGTGTGCATATATAGTGATATATTGTGTGTATATATAGTGAGATATTGTGTGCATATATAGTGAGATATTGTGTGTATATATAGTGAGATATAGTGTGCATATATAGTGAGATATAGTGTGCATATATAGTGAGATATTGTGTGCATATATAGTGAGATATTGTGTGCATATATAGTGAGATATTGTGTGCATATATAGTGAGATATTGTGTGCATATATAGTGAGATATTGTGTGTATATATAGTGAGATATTGTGTGTATATATAGTGAGATATTGTGTGTATATATAGTGAGATATTGTGTGTATATATAGTGAGATATAGTGTGCATATATAGTGAGATATTGTGTGCATATATAGTGAGATATTGTGTGCATATATAGTGAGATATTGTGTGCATATATAGTGAGATATAGTGTACATATATAGTGAGATATTGTGTGCATATATAGTGAGCTATTGTGTGCATATATAGTGAGATATTGTGTGCATATATAGTGAGATATTGTGTGCATATATAGTGAGATATTGTGTGCATATATAGTGAGATATTGTGTGCATATATAGTGAGATATTGTGTGTATATATAGTGAGATATTGTGTGCATATATAGTGAGATATTGTGTGTATATATAGTGAGATATTGTGTGCATATATAGTGAGATATAGTGTGCATATATAGTGAGATATTGTGTGCATATATAGTGAGATATTGTGTGCATATATAGTGAGATATAGTGTACATATATAGTGAGATATTGTGTGCATATATAGTGAGATACTGTGTGCATATATAGTGAGATATAGTGTGCATATATAGTGAGATATTGTGTGCATATATAGTGAGATATTGTGTGCATATATAGAGAGATATTGTGTGCATATATAGTGAGATATTGTGTGTATATATAGTGAGATATTGTGTGCATATATAGAGAGATATTGTGTGCATATATAGTGAGATATTGTGTGTATATATAGTGAGATATTGTGTGCATATATAGTGAGATATTGTGTGTATATATAGTGAGATATAGTGTGCATATATAGTGAGATATTGTGTGCATATATAGTGAGATATTGTGTGCATATATAGTGAGATATTGTGTGCATATATAGTGAGATATTGTGTGTATATATAGTGAGATATAGTGTGTGTATATATAGTGAGATATTGTGTGCATATATAGTGAGATATTGTGTGCATATATAGTGAGATATTGTGTGCATATATAGTGAGATATTGTGTGTATATATAGTGAGATATAGTGTGTGTATATATAGTGAGATATTGTGTGCATATATAGTGAGATATAGTGTGTGTATATATAGTGAGATATTGTGTGCATATATAGTGAGATATTGTGTGCATATATAGTGAGATATTGTGTGCATATATAGTGAGATATTGTGTGCATATATAGTGAGATATTGTGTGCATATATAGTGAGATATTGTGTGTATATATAGTGAGATATTGTGTGCATATATAGTGAGATATTGTGTGCATATATAGTGAGATATTGTGTGCATATATAGTGAGATATTGTGTGCATATATAGTGAGATATTGTGTGTGTATATATAGTGAGATATTGTGTGCATATATAGTGAGATATTGTGTACATATATAGTGAGATATTGTGTGCATATATAGTGAGATATTGTGTGCATATATAGTGAGATATTGTGTGCATATATAGTGAGATATTGTGTGTATATATAGTGAGATATTGTGTGCATATATAGTGAGATATTGTGTGTGTATATATAGTGAGATATTGTGTGTATATATAGTGAGATATAGTGTGTGTATATATAGTGAGATATTGTGTGCATATATAGTGAGATATAGTGTGTGTATATATAGTGAGATATTGTGTGCATATATAGTGAGATATTGTGTGCATATATAGTGAGATATTGTGTGCATATATAGTGAGATATTGTGTGCATATATAGTGAGATATTGTGTGCATATATAGTGAGATATTGTGTGTATATATAGTGAGATATTGTGTGCATATATAGTGAGATATTGTGTGTGTATATATAGTGAGATATTGTGTGTATATATAGTGAGATATAGTGTGTGTATATATAGTGAGATATTGTGTGCATATATAGTGAGATATAGTGTGTGTATATATATAGTGAGATATTGTGTGCATATATAGTGAGATATTGTGTGCATATATAGTGAGATATTGTGTGCATATATAGTGAGATATTGTGTGTATATATAGTGAGATATTGTGTGCATATATAGTGAGATATTGTGTGCATATATAGTGAGATATTGTGTGCATATATAGTGAGATATTGTGTGCATATATAGTGAGATATAGTGTGCATATATAGTGAGATATTGTGTGCATATATAGTGAGATATTGTGTGCATATATAGTGAGATATTGTGTGCATATATAGTGAGATATTGTGTGCATATATAGTGAGATATTGTGTGTATATATAGTGAGATATTGTGTGTATATATAGTGAGATATTGTGTGTATATATAGTGAGATATTGTGTGTATATATAGTGAGATATTGTGTGTATATATAGTGATATATTGTGTGCATATATAGTGAGATATTGTGTGCATATATAGTGAGATATTGTGTGCATATATAGTGAGATATTGTGTGCATATATAGTGAGATATTGTGTGCATATATAGTGAGATATTGTGTGCATATATAGTGAGATATTGTGTGCATATATAGTGAGATATTGTGTGTATATATAGTGAGATATTGTGTGCATATATAGTGAGATATTGTGTGTATATATAGTGAGATATAGTGTGTATATATAGTGAGATATTGTGTGCATATATAGTGAGATATAGTGTGTGTATATATAGTGAGATATTGTGTGCATATATACGTGAGATATTGTGTGCATATATAGTGAGATATTGTGTGCATATATAGTGAGATATTGTGTGCATATATAGTGAGATATTGTGTGCATATATAGTGAGATATTGTGTGTATATATAGTGAGATATTGTGTGCATATATAGTGAGATATTGTGTGTGTATATATAGTGAGATATTGTGTGTATATATAGTGAGATATAGTGTGTGTATATATAGTGAGATATTGTGTGCATATATAGTGAGATATAGTGTGTGTATATAGTGAGATATTGTGTGCATATATAGTGAGATATTGTGTGCATATATAGTGAGATATTGTGTGCATATATAGTGAGATATTGTGTGCATATATAGTGAGATATTGTGTGTATATATAGTGAGATATTGTGTGCATATATAGTGAGATATTGTGTCCATATATAGTGAGATATTGTGTGGATATATAGTGAGATATTGTGTGTATATATAGTGAGATATTGTGTGTATATATATAGTGAGATATTGTGTGCATATATAGTGAGATATAGTGTGTATATATAGTGAGATATTGTGTGCATATATAGTGAGATATTGTGTGTATATATAGAGAGATATAGTGTGTGTATATATAGTGAGATATTGTGTGCATATATAGTGAGATATAGTGTGTGTATATATAGTGAGATATTGTGTGCATATATAGTGAGATATTGTGTGCATATATAGTGAGATATTGTGTGCATATATAGTGAGATATTGTGTGCATATATAGTGAGATATTGTGTGCATATATAGTGAGATATTGTGTGCATATATAGTGAGATATTGTGTGTATATAAAGTGAAATATTGTGTGTATATATAGTGAGATATTGTGTGCATATATAGTGAGATATTGTGTGCATATATAGTGAAATATTGTGTGCATATATAGTGAGATATTGTGTGCATATATAGTGAGATATTGTGTGTATATATAGTGAGATATTGTGTGCATATATAGTGAGATATAGTGTGTATATATAGTGAGATATTGTGTGTATATATAGTGAGATATTGTGTGCATATATAGTGAGATATAGTGTGTATATATAGTGAGATATTGTGTGCATATATAGTGAGATATTGTGTGTATATATAGAGAGATATAGTGTGTGTATATATAGTGAGATATTGTGTGCATATATAGTGAGATATAGTGTGTGTATATATAGTGAGATATTGTGTGTATATATAGTGAGATATTGTGTGCATATATAGTGAGATATTGTGTGTATATATAGAGAGATATAGTGTGTGTATATATAGTGAGATATTGTGTGCATATATAGTGAGATATAGTGTGTGTATATATAGTGAGATATTGTGTGCATATATAGTGAGATATTGTGTGCATATATAGTGAGATATTGTGTGCATATATAGTGAGATATTGTGTGCATATATAGTGAGATATTGTGTGCATATATAGTGAGATATTGTGTGCATATATAGTGAGATATTGTGTGCATATATAGTGAGATATTGTGTGCATATATAGTGAGATATTGTGTGCATATATAGTGAGATATTGTGTGCATATATAGTGAGATATTGTGTGCATATATAGTGAGATATTGTGTGTATATATAGTGAGATATTGTGTGCATATATAGTGAGATATAGTGTGTGTGTGTATATATATATAGTGAGATATTGTGTGCATATATAGTGAGATATAGTGTGTGTGTATATATATATAGTGAGATATTGTGTGCATATATAGTGAGATATTGTGTGCATATATAGTGAGATATAGTGTGTGTGTATATATATATAGTGAGATATTGTGTGCATATATAGTGAGATATTGTGTGCATATATAGTGAGATATTGTGTGCATATATAGTGAGATATTGTGTGCATATATAGTGAGATATTGTGTGCATATATAGTGAGATATTGTGTGCATATATAGTGAGATATTGTGTGCATATATAGTGAGATATTGTGTGCATATATAGTGAGATATTGTGTGCATATATAGTGAGATATTGTGTGTATATATAGTGAGATATTGTGTGCATATATAGTGAGATATTGTGTGCATATATAGTGAGATATTGTGTGCATATATAGTGAGATATTGTGTGCATATATAGTGAGATATTGTGTGTATATATAGTGAGATATTGTGTGCATATATAGTGAGATATAGTGTGTGTGTATATATATATATAGTGAGATATTGTGTGCATATATAGTGAGATATAGTGTGTGTGTATATATATACAGTAAGATGTTGTGTGCATATATAGTGAGATATTGTGTGCATATATAGTGAGATATAGTGTGTATATATAGTGAGATATAGTGTACATATATAGTGAGCTATTGTGTGCATATATAGTGAGATATTGTGTGCATATATAGTGAGATATTGTGTGCATATATAGTGAGATATTGTGTGCATATATAGTGAGATATTGTGTGTGTATATATAGTGAGATATTGTGTGCATATATAGTGAGATATTGTGTGCATATATAGTGAGATATTGTGTGTGTATATATAGTGAGATAAAGTGTGTGTATATATAGTGAGATATTGTGTGCATATATAGTGAGATATTGTGTGTATATATAGTGAGATATTGTGTACATATATAGTGAGATATTGTGTGTATATATAGTGAGATATTGTGTGCATATATAGTGAGATATTGTGTGTATATATAGTGAGATATTGTGTGCATATATAGTGAGATATTGTGTGCATATATAGTGAGATATTGTGTGCATATATAGTGAGATATTGTGTGTATATATAGTGAGATATTGTGTGCATATATAGTGAGATACTGTGTACATATATAGTGAGATATTGTGTGCATATATAGTGAGATATTGTGTGCATATATAGTGAGATATTGTGTGCATATATAGTGAGATATTGTGTGCATATATAGTGAGATATTGTGTGCATATATAGTGAGATATTGTGTGCATATATAGTGAGATATTGTGTGCATATATAGTGAGATATTGTGTGCATATATAGTGAGATATTGTGTGCATATATAGTGAGATATTGTGTGCATATATAGTGAGATATTGTGTGCATATATAGTGAGATATAGTGTGCATATATAGTGAGATATTGTGTGCATATATAGTGAGATATTGTGTGCATATATAGTAAGATAAAGTGTGCATATATAGTGAGATATTGTGTGCATATATAGTGAGATATTGTGTGTGTGTATATATATATATATAGTGAGATATAGTGTGTGCATATATAGTGAGATATTGTGTGTATATATAGTGAGATATTGTGTGCATATATAGTGAGATATTGTGTGCATATATAGTGAGATATTGTGTGCATATATAGTGAGATATTGTGTGCATATATAGTGAGATATAGTGTGCATATATAGTGAGATATTGTGTGCATATATAATGAGATATAGTGTGCATATATAGAGAGATATTGTGTGCATATATAGTGAGATATTGTGTGCATATATAGTGACATATTGTGTGCATATATAGTGAGATATTGTGTGCATATATAGTGACATATTGTGTGCATATATAGTGAGATATTGTGTGCATATATAGTGAGATATTGTGTGCATATATAGTGAGATATTGTGTGCATATATAGTGAGATATAGTGTGCATATATAGTGAGATATTGTGTGCATATATAGTGAGATATTGTGTGCATATATAGTGAGATATTGTGTGTATATATATAGTGAGATATTGTGTGCATATATAGAGAGATATAGTGTGCATATATAGTGAGATATTGTGTGCATATATAGTGAGATATAGTGTGTGTATATATAGTGAGATATTGTGTGCATATATAGTGAGATATTGTGTGCATATATAGTGAGATATTGTGTGCATATATAGTGAGATATTGTGTGCATATATAGTGAGATATAGTGTGCATATATAGTGAGATATTGTGTGCATATATAGTGAGATATTGTGTGCATATATAGTGAGATATTGTGTGTGTATATATAGTGAGATATTGTGTGCATATATAGTGAGATATTGTGTGCATATATAGTGAGATATAGTGTGCATATATAGTGAGATATTGTGTGCATATATAGAGAGATATAGTGTGCATATATAGTGAGATATTGTGTGCATATATAGTGAGATATAGTGTGTGTATATATATATATATAGTGAGATATTGTGTGCATATATAGTGAGATATAGTGTGTGTATATATAGTGAGATATTGTGTGCATATATAGTGAGCTATTGTGTGCATATATAGTGAGATATTGTGTGCATATATAGTGAGATATAGTGTGTGTGTATATATATAGTGAGATATTGTGTGCATATATAGAGAGATATAGTGTGCATATATAGTGAGATATTGTGTGCATATATAGTGAGATATAGTGTGTGTATATATAGTGAGATATTGTGTGCATATATAGTGAGATATAGTGTGTGTATATATAGTGAGATATTGTGTGCATATATAGTGAGCTATTGTGTGCATATATAGTGAGATATTGTGTGTATATATAGTGAGATATTGTGTGCATATATAGTGAGATATTGTGTGCATATATAGAGAGATATTGTGTGCATATATAGAGAGATATTGTGTGCATATATAGTGAGATATTGTGTGCATATATAGTGAGATATTGTGTGCATATATAGTGAGATATTGTGTGTATATATAGTGAGATATTGTGTGCATATATAGTGAGATATTGTGTGCATATATAGTGAGATATTGTGTGTATATATAGTGAGATATTGTGTGCATATATAGTGAGATATTGTGTGCATATATAGTGAGATATTGTGTGCATATATAGTGAGATATAGTGTACATATATAGTGAGATATTGTGTGTATATATAGTGAGATATTGTGTGTATATATAGTGAGATATTGTGTGCATATATAGTGAGATATTGTGTGCATATATAGTGAGATATTGTGTGCATATATAGTGAGATATAGTGTGCATATATAGTGAGATATAGTGTACATATATAGTGAGATATAGTGTGTATATATAGTGAGATATTGTGTGCATATATAGTGAGATATTGTGTGCATATATAGTGAGATATAGTGTGCATATATAGTGAGATAAAGTGTGCATATATAGCGAGATATAGTGTGCATATATAGTGAGATATTGTGTGCATATATAGTGAGATATTGTGTGCATATATAGTGAGATATTGTGTGCATATATAGTGAGATATTGTGTGCATATATAGTGAGATATTGTGTGCATATATATTGAGATATTGTGTGCATATATAGTGAGATATTGTGTGCATATATAGTGAGATATTGTGTGCATATATAGTGAGATATTGTGTGCATATATAGTGAGATATTGTGTGCATATATAGTGAGATATAGTGTGTATATAAAGTGAGATATTGTGTGCATATATAGTGAGATATTGTGTGCATATATAGTGAGATATTGTGTGCATATATAGTGAGATAAAGTGTGCATATATAGTGAGATATTGTGTGCATATATAGAGAGATATTGTGTGCATATATAGTGAGATATTGTGTGCATATATAGTGAGATATTGTGTACATATATAGTGAGATATTGTGTGCATATATAGTGAGATATTGTGTGCATATATAGTGAGATATTGTGTGCATATATAGTGAGATATTGTGTGTATATATAGTGAGATATTGTGTGTATATATAGTGAGATATTGTGTGCATATATAGTGAGATATTGTGTGCATATATAGTGAGATATTGTGTGCATATATAGTGAGATATTGTGTGTATATATAGTGAGATATTGTGTGCATATATAGTGAGATATTGTGTGCATATATAGTGAGATATTGTGTGCATATATAGGCCTAGATTTGGAGTTCGGCGGTAGCCGTCAAAACCAGCGTTAGAGGCTCCTAACGCTGGTTTTGGCCGCCCGCTTGTATTTGGAGTCAGTGATTAAAGGGTCTAACGCTCACTTTTCAGCCGCGACTTTTCCATACCGCAGATCCCCCTACGCCATTTGCGTATCCTATCTTTTCAATGGGATCTTTCTAACGCCGGTATTTAGAGTCGTTTCTGAAGTGAGCGTTAGAGCTCTAACGACAAAACTCCAGCCGCCTGAAAATAGCAGGAGTTAAGAGCTTTCTGGCTAACGCCGGTTCATAAAGCTCTTAACTACTGTACCCTAAAGTACACTAACACCCATAAACTACCTATGTACCCCTAAACCGAGGTCCCCCCACATCGCCGCCACTCGATTAAAATTTTTAACCCCTAATCTGCCGACCGCCACCTACGTTATACTTATGTACCCCTAATCTGCTGCCCCTAACCCCGCTGACCCCTATATTACATTTATTAACCCCTAACCTGCCCCCCACAACGTCGCCGCCAGCTACTTAAAATAATTAACCCCTAATCTTCCGACCGCAAAGCGCTGCCACCTACGTTATCCCTATGTACCCCTAATCTGCTGCCCCTAACACCGCCGACCCCTATATTATATTTATTAACCCCTAATCTGCCCCCCTCAACGTCGCCGACACCTGCCTACACTTATTAACCCCTAATCTGCCGAGCGGACCTGAGCGCTACTATAATAAAGTTATTAACCCCTAACCCGCCTCACTAACCCTATAATAAATAGTATTAACCCCCTAATCTGCCCTCCCTAACATCGCCGACACCTAACTTCAATTATTAACCCCTAATCTGACGACCGGAGCTCACCGCTATTCTAATAAATGTATTAACCCCTAAAGCTAAGTCTAACCCTAACACTAACACCCCCCTAACTTAAATATAATTTACATCTAACGAAATAAATTAACTCTTATTAAATAAATGATTCCTATTTAAAGCTAAATACTTACCTGTAAAATAAATCCTAATATAGCTACAATATAAATTATAATTATATTATAGCTATTTTAGGATTAATATTTATTTTACAGGCAACTTTGTAATTATTTTAACCAGGTACAATAGCTATTAAATAGTTAAGAACTATTTAATAGTTACCTAGTTAAAATAATAACAAATTTACCTGTAAAATAAATCCTAACCTAAGATATAATTAAACCTAACACTACCCTATCAATAAAATAATTAAATAAACTACCTACAATTACCTACAATTAACCTAACACTACACTATCAATAAATTAATTAAACACAATTCCTACAAATAAATACAATTAAATAAACTAGCTAAAGTACAAAAAATAAAAAAGAACTAAGTTACAAAAAATAAAAAAATATTTACAAACATAAGAAAAATATTACAACAATTTTAAACTAATTACACCTACTCTAAGCCCCCTAATAAAATAACAAACACCCCCAAAATAAAAAATTCCCTACCCTATTCTAAATTAAAAAAGTTACAAGCTCTTTTACCTTACCAGCCCTGAACAGGGCCCTTTGCGGGGCATGCCCCAAGAATTTCAGCTCTTTTGCCTGTAAAAGAATAAATACAATACCCCCCCCCCCAACATTACAACCCACCACCCACATACCCCTAATCTAACCCAAACCCCCCTTAAATAAACCTAACACTAAGCCCCTGAAGATCTTCCTACCTTGTCTTCACCATCCAGGTTCACCGATCCGTCCTGAAGAGCTCCTCCGATGTCCTGATCCAAGCCCAAGCGGGGGGCTGAAGAGGTCCATGATCCAGTCAAAGTCTTCATCCAAGCGGGGCAGAAGAGGATCTTCCATCCGATTGAAGTCATCATCCAGGCGGCATCTTCTATGGTCTTCCATCCGGAGCGAAGCGGCAGGATCCTGAAGACCTCCAGCGCGGAACATCCATCCGGACCGACGACTGAACGACGAATGACTGTTCCTTTAAGGGACGTCATCCAAGATGGCGTCCCTCGAATTCCGATTGTCTGATAGGATTCTATCAGCCAATCGGAATTAAGGTATGAATTTTCTGATTGGCTGATGGAATCAGCCAATCAGAATCAAGTTCAATCCGATTGGCTGATCCAATCAGCCAATCAGATTGAGCTCGCATTCTATTGGCTGTTCCGATCAGCCAATAAAATGCGAGCTCAATCTGATTGGCTGATTGGATCAGCCAATCGGATTGAACTAGATTCTGATTGGCTGATTCCATCAGCCAATCAGAAAATTCCTACCTTAATTCCGATTGGCTGATAGAATCCTATCAGCCAATCGGAATTCGAGGGACGCCATCTTGGATGACGTCCCTTAAAGGAACAGTTATTCGTCGTTCAGTCGTCGGTCCGGATGGATGTTCCGCGCTGGAGGTCTTCAGGATCCTGCCGCTTCGCTCCGGATGGAAGACCATAGAAGATCCCGCCTGGATGATGACTTCAATCGGATGGAAGATCCTCTTCTGCCCCGCTTGGATGAAGACTTTGACCGGATCATGGACCTCTTCAGCCCCCCGCTTGGGCTTGGATCAGGACATCGGAGGAGCTCTTCAGGACGGATCGGTGAACCTGGATGGTGAAGACAAGGTAGGAAGATCTTCAGGGGCTTAGTGTTAGGTTTATTTAAGGGGGGTTTGGGTTAGATTAGGGGTATGTGGGTGGTGGGTTGTAATGTTGGGGGGGGGGGGTATTGTATTTATTCTTTTACAGGCAAAAGAGCTGAAATTCTTGGGGCATGCCCCGCAAAGGGCCCTGTTCAGGGCTGGTAAGGTAAAAGAGCTTGTAACTTTTTTAATTTAGAATAGGGTAGGGAATTTTTTATTTTGGGGGTGTTTGTTATTTTATTAGGGGGCTTAGAGGAGGTGTAATTAGTTTAAAATTGTTGTAATATTTTTCTTATGTTTGTAAATATTTTTTTATTTTTTGTAACTTAGTTCTTTTTTATTTTTTGTACTTTAGCTAGTTTATTTAATTGTATTTATTTGTAGGAATTGTGTTTAATTAATTTATTGATAGTGTAGTGTTAGGTTAATTGTAGGTAATTGTAGGTAGTTTATTTAATTATTTTATTGATAGGGTAGTGTTAGGTTTAATTATATCTTAGGTTAGGATTTATTTTACAGGTAAATTTGTTATTATTTTAACTAGGTAACTATTAAATAGTTCTTAACTATTTAATAGCTATTGTACCTGGTTAAAATAATTACAAAGTTGCCTGTAAAATAAATATTAATCCTAAAATAGCTATAATATAATTATAATTTATATTGTAGCTATATTAGGGTTTATTTTACAGGTAAGTATTTAGCTTTAAATAGGAATAAGTTATTTAATAAGAGTTAATTTATTTCGTTAGATGTAAATTATATTTAAGTTAGGGGGGTGTTAGTGTTAGGGTTAGACTTAGCTTTAGGGGTTAATACATTTATTAGAATAGCGGTGAGGTCCGCTCGGCAGATTAGGGGTTAATAATTGAAGGTAGGTGTCGGCGATGTTAGGGAGGGCAGATTAGGGGTTAATACTATTTATGATAGGGTTAGTGAGGCCGGTTAGGGGTTAATAACTTTATTATAGTAGCGGTGCGGTCCGCTCGGCAGATTAGGGGTTAATAAGTGTAGGCAGGTGTCGGCGACGTTGAGGGGGGCAGATTAGGGGTTAATAAATATAATATAGGGGTCGGCGATGTTAGGGCAGCAGATTAGGGGTACATAGGGATAACGTAGGTTGCAGCGGTTTACGGAGCGGCAGATTAGGGGTTAAAAAAATATGCAGGGGTCAGCGATAGCGGGCGCGGCAGAATAGGGGTTAATAAGTGTAAGGTTAGGGGTGTTTAGACTCGGGGTACATGTTAGAGTGTTAGGTGCAGACGTAGGAAGTGTTTCCCCATAGGAAACAATGGGGCTGCGTTAGGAGCTGAACGCTGCTTTTTTGCAGGTGTTAGGTTTTTTTTCAGCTCAAACAGCCCCATTGTTTCCTATGGGAGAATCGTGCACGAGCACGTTTTTGAGTCTGGCCGCGTCCGTAAGCAACTCTGGTATCGAGAGTTGCATTTGCGGAAAAAATGCTCTACGCTCCTTTTTTGGAGCCTAACGCAGCATTTGTTTGAACTCTCGATATCAGAGTTAAATTTATGGTGCGGCCAGAAAAAAGCCCGCAGAGCGTTAACAGCCCTTTTACCGCCAAACTCCAAATCTAGGCCATAGTGAGATATTGTGTGCATATATAGTGAGATATGGAGGCCCATTTATCAAGCTCCGAATGGAGCTTGAGGGCCGTGTTTCTGGCGAGTCTTCAGACTCGCTAAAAACAGCAGTTATGAAGCAGCGGTCTAAAGACTGCTGCTCCATAACCTGTCCATCTGCTCATATGAGGCGGACAGAGATCGCCACAATTCAAGGATCGGGTTGATTGACACCCCCTGAGCTGCTGGTTCAATGCTGAATACGGAGAGCATATTGCTCTCCGCATTCAGCGAGGTCTATCGGACCTGATCAGCACTGTCGGATCAGGTCCGACAGACCTTTGATAAATAAGCCTCATAGTGTGTGTATATATAGTGAGATATTGTGTGTGTATATATAGTGAGATATTGTGTGCATATATAATGAGATATAGTGTGTGTGTATATAGAGAGATATAGTGTGCATATATAGTGAGATATTGTGTGCATATATAGTGAGATATTGTGTGCATATATAGTGAGATATAGTGTGCATATATAGTGAGATAAAGTGTGTAAATATAGTGAGATATTGTGTGTATATAAAGTGAGATATTGTTTGCATATATAGTGAGATATTGTGTGCATATATAGTGAGATATAGTGTGCATATATAGTGAGATATAGTGTGCATATATAGTAAGATATAGTGTGCATATATAGTAAGATATGGGGGCCTATTTAACAAAGGTCTGTTGGACCTGATCTGACAGTTTGAATCAGGTCCGACAGACCTTGCTGAATGTGGAGAGCAATACGCTCTCCGTATTCAGCATTGCACCAGCAGCTCTTGTGAGCTGCTGCTGCAACGCCGCCCCCTGCATATTCTGTGCCAATGGGCCACCAGCAGGGAGGTGTGTCAGGGTGCCAGGAATCAGACTTGAGACGAGAAGTGCAAAAATAATCACACCTTCAATAATAGCAAAAAAATAATTAAAAGTCCATAAGTCAAATAACAAGCGAGGAGTCAAAAACCAGAGCTGGTAGTCAGACATGCCGAGTCAGGAGCCAAAGCGAATAGTCAGACGAGCCAGGTCTGGAGCCAAAGTGAGTAGTCAGACGAGCTGGAATCAGGAACAAGGAAAACAGCAGAGTCAGGAACAAGCCAGGGATCAGGAACCGGGAGGGACGTCAGACAGCCAGGTAATACACAGGAACTGGAACTCACAAACAGTTCTGAGACAATACAAGGGCAAAGCATACTGAACAGAGGCCCTTTAAATAATAAGTGATGACATCACAATTCAGAGACTGCAACCTGTCTCACACGGATGATGTACACCAGTCTGGCTATAAAAGGGCGTGCAGGAAATGAACAGCATCACACACTATGCATCAGAGTCAGCTAGAGAGGTGAGTAAAATGGCTTCCAGCAGCACATGGCAAACAAAGCAGGGAAAAAAACCCTGGCAGTACCCTCCCCTCAATGACCCCTCCCCCGCGGGAGGACAAAAGGCTTATTAGGGAAACGGGCATGGAAGGCATGGAGGAGGGCGGGAGCATGAACATCAGAGGAGGGAACCCAAGATTGCTCCTCCGGACCATAGCCCCTCCAGTGAACCAAATACTGTACGCGGCCCCTGCACATACGAGAGTCAATAATGCTGCTCACCTCATATTCTTCATGGTTGTCAACAAAGATAGGACGGGGACGAGGCAACACAGTGGTAAACCGATTACAAACCAATGGTTTCAAGAGGGAGACATGAAAAACATTGGAGAAGCGCATTGCAGGAGGAAGGTCAAGAGCGTAGGCCACAGGATTGACCTGTCGCAGTATTCGAAAAGGACCAACATAACGGGGAGCCAGTTTATTGGAAGGCACACGAAAGTTCAAGTTGCGGGAGGACAACCAAACTCAACAACCTGGTAGGAAGGTGCGGGCAGATGCCTACGATCAGCCTGGAACTTTTGGCGCTGCATAGAACGATGAAGGCAATCCTGAATTTACCCCCATGTGGAACAGAGTTGCCAGAGATGCTCCTCCAAAGCCGGAATACCCTGAGACATGAATGAATCGGGCAACAAGCATTGGTTAAAACCCATAATTCGCCATGAACGGGGATAACTTAGAGGAAGCATTAATAGCACTATTACGAGCAAACTCTGCCCAAGGTAACAGTTCAGACCAATTATTGTGGTGATCTGAGACATAGCAATGGAGGAACTTTTACAGAGCTTGATTAGACCGTTCCTCAGCCCCATTGGATTGAGGGTGATATGCAGAGGAGAAGGAAAGCTGGATCCCCATTTCAGCACAAAAGGAACGCCAAAATCCGGAGACAAAGGGGGGTAGTTATCAACGTGCCTACTTTTCCTGCCTTCGCCGGCCCAATACGCCCGCCTAAGCTCGCCTCACATCGCCGCCGCGGACCTGCAAAAATTCGCCTAAGTTATCAAAAAAGCTGTCAAAAAGCCGTGCACCAAGTACGGGGCGATGAGCAGCGGACTGTGAGAGTTATCACTCATCCGATCTCGCTGCTCATCGGCTTTTTGACAGCTTTATTGCTAGCCTGTCACTAAGCACCCACACTAAACTACACTGTTCTACCCCCTATACCGGCGCCCCCGGAGCCTTCCGCAACTAAATAAAGTTAGTAACCCCTAAACTGCCGCTCCTAGACCCCGCCGCAACCCTTATAAATGTATTAACCCCTAAACCGCCGCTCCTAGACCCAGCCGCAACTCTTATAAATGTATTAACCCCTAAACCGCCGCTCCCGGACACCGCTGCCACCTACATTATACCTAATAACCCCTATCCTGCCCCCCCTATACCGTCGCCCTCTATAATAAAGTTATTAACCCCTATCCTGCTGATCCCGCACCTCGCCGCAACTAAATAGTTTAACCCCTAAACCGCCGCTCCCTGACCCCGCCGCAACCTATATTCAATTTATTAACCCCTATCCTGCCCCCACTACACCGCCGCCACTGTAATAAAATTATTAACCCCTAAACCTAAGTCTAACACTAACCCTAACACCCCCTAACTTAAATATTAATTAAATAAATCTAAATAATATTTCTATTATGAACTAAATTAATCCTATTTAAAACTAAATACTTAAAATAAACCCTAATATAGCTACAATATAAATAATAATTATATTGTAGCTATTTTAGGATTTATTTTTATTTTACAGGCAAATTTCAATTTATTTTAAATAGGTACAATAGCTATTAAATAGTTATTAACTATTTAATAGCTTACCTAGCTAAAATAAAGAGAAATTAACCTGTAAAATAAATAAAAACTAACCTAAGTGACAATTACACCTAACACTACACTATACTTAAATTATTCCTATTTAAAACTAAATACTTTTCCAGGATCTAAAAACCAGATTTCACATCCCAAATGGGCATTTCTATGCCTATTTGCAGCTGAGACACTATGTGGGATTGCTGCAGTCTTCCAATGAAGGGTTCTGGGAGGCATCGCCTTTCGCGATAGCACAAACCCTGTTCCGAGCGGGATCATTCTCGCTGTCCCATATTTACAAGCGTCTGCTACAGCAAAACGAATCTATGATCCTAACAAAATTGCTGTCAAGACATGTCTCCGCCTTCTCGGTGGAACCCACAATACAAGATGTTAAAGAAAGCCTGGAAAAAAACAGACAGGCAACACTAGCGGTGTCACAAAGGGAAACACAAGTTAGAATTCTACATATGGATTATATCACACCACATAGACTATCTAAGTGGGACAAAGAAGTCCCAGACCACTGCATTAAATGCAGATTACCAGCCCCATCATTACATCATTATTTCTATACTTGCCCGAAGGTCAGGAAGTTCTGGGGTCAATGTCAATACTGGATAAAACTTACACTTAAAATAGAAATTGAATTCACGGAGACAGAAATCTTCCTGTTTAAATGGGACAATGAACATAAAAGGCTACATAAATTCCTTACTTTATACACAGTTCTTGCCAGACAATGCATTCTTAAGAGATGGATTGTTAGACAAGCACCGACAATGGCACAATTGAAACATTTGCTACTCAAGCAACTTTTTGTGGAACAATACGACGCTAGACTTGACACAAAAGGTAGACTACGCCCCTTCCTCAAAAAATGGAAAATATATATAGATACACTGGATTCATCTATACAGAGTCAGATATTTAAACCATTTGCACACCTAGAAACAATGCTGCAAACTAACATGGAGGAAGGGAGACAATCTGTAATGGGGATAGAACAGGGTGGTGACTTCTCGGAGGTAATGCTGTTTTGAGCTGGCAATAACAATACACCAACAGGACATAGGTACATATACATAATTATTTTTTTTTTTCTTCTCCCCCTTCCCTATATATGTCTTTTTTTTTTTTTCTTCCGCCCTCCCACTCCTCCGCACTGAGTCTGTAACCAAGAACAGAGACACCAAAGAAATCACTGTTAAAGGTCTAGGTTTAAAATGTAAATAGTTGTTAGAAATTATTTGTTTGTTTTTGCTTTGAATATTGGAAAAATCTTTAAAGGAACAAGGCATATATCCAGCAACACATATTAGAGAGATGGACTTTATTCTCAGGAAATGTTATCCCAAACAATGTTATTTTATCCCAAAGTATTGTATAAGCATCTATAAAACAAATGTGCTGTATTTTGTAAAAGGAAAATTAATGAGATTATTGTAAATGCTTTGTTTCCTTTTAATAAAGAGAATTTTAAAAAAAAACAACTAAATACTTACCTGTAAAATAAACCCTAAGATAGCTACAATGTAATTAATAATTACATTGTAGCTATCTTAGGATTTATATTTATTTTACAGGTAACTTTGTATTTATTTTAGCTAGTTAGAATAGTTATTAAATAGTTATTAACTATTTAATAACTACCTAGCTAAAAGAAATACAAAATTACCTGTAAAATAAATCCTAACCTAAGTTACAATTAAACCTAACACTACACTATCATTAAATTAATTAAATAAATTAACTACAAATAACTACAATTAAATACAATTACATAAACTAACTATTGCCCGGATAGAAGACTTCTTCAGCGCCTCTTGGAAGATGACATCGCCCGGATGGAAGACTTCTTCAGCGCTGATCCAATCAGCCAATCAGATTGAGCTTGCATTCTATTGGCTGTTCCGATCAGCCAATAGAATGCGAGCTCAATCTGATTGGCTGATTGGATCAGCCAATCGGATTGAACTTGAATCTGATTGGCTGATTTAATCAGCCAATCAGATTTTTCCTACCTTAATTCCGATTGGCTGATAGAATCCTATCAGCCAATCGGAATTGAAGGGACGCCATCTTGGATGACGTCCCTTAAAGGAGCCTTCATTCGTCGGTAGTCCGTCGGTAAAGAAGGATGTTCCGCGTCGGCGGGATCAAGATTGAAGATTGAAGACCCCGCTTGGAAGATGACATCGCCCGGATAGAAGACTTCTTCAGCGCCTCTTGGAAGATGACATCGCCCGGATGGAAGACTTCTTCAGCGCCGACTGGAGGATCACTTCATCGGATGGAAGATTTCTTCAGCGCCCCTTGGAGGATAACTTCTGCTGCTCCGGATCTCCTCTTCGGTTCCATTGCTGCTCGGCTGAGTGAAGACGACTCAAGGTAGGATGATCTTCAGGGGATTAGTGTTAGGTTATTTTAAGGGGGGTTTGGGTTAGATTAGGGGTATGTGGGTGGTGGGTTTTAATGTTGGGGGGGTTGTATTTTTCTTTTACAGGCAAAAGAGCTGAATTCTTTGGGGCATGCCCCACAAAAGGTCCTTTTAAGGGGTGGTAAGGTAAAAGAGCATTGAACTTTTTTAATTTAGAATAGGGTAGGGCATTTTTTTATTTTGGGGGGGTTTGTTATTTTATTAGGGGGCTTAGATTAGGTGTAAGTAGCTTAAAATTGTTGTAATATTTTTTAAATGTTTGTAACTTATTTTTTTTATTTTTTGTAACTTAGCTTTTTTATTTTTTGTACTTTAGTTAGTTTATGTAATTGTATTTAATTGTAGTTATTTGTAGTTAATTTGTTTAATTAATTTAATGATAGTGTAGTGTTAGGTTTAATTGTAACTTAGGTTAGGATTTATTTTACAGGTAATTTTGTATTTCTTTTAGCTAGGTAGTTATTAAATAGTTAATAACTATTTAATAACTATTGTACCTAGTTAAAATAAATACAAAGTTACCTGTAAAATAAATAAAAAACCTAAGATAGCTACAATGTAATTATTAATTACATTGTAGCTATCTTAGGGTTTATTTTACAGGTAAGTATTTAGTTTTAAATAGGAATAATTTATTAAAGTATAGTGTAGTGTTAGGTGTAATTGTAACTTAGGTTAGTTTTTATTTTACAGGTAAATTTCTCTTTATTTTAGCTAGGTAAGCTATTAAATAGTTAATAACTATTTAATAGCTATTGTACCAAGTTAAAATAAATTGAAAGATGCCTGTAAAATAAAAATAAATCCTTAGATAGCTACAATATAATTATTATTTATATTGTAGCTATATTAGGGTTTATTTTAAAGGTAAGTATTTAGTTTTAAATAGGATTAATTTAGTTCATAATAGAAATATTATTTAGATTTATTTAATTAATATTTAAGTTAGGGGGGTGTTAGGGTTAGTGTTAGACTTAGGTTTAGGGGTTAATAAATTTATTACAGTGGCGGCGGTGTAGTGGGGGGCAGGATAGGGGTTAATAAATGTATTATAGGTGGCGAAGGTGTAGGGGGGGCAGATTAGGGGTTAATAAATTTAATATAGGTTGCGGCAGGGTCCGGGAGCAGCGGTTTAGGGGTTAAACTATTTATTTAGTTGCGGCGAGGTGCGGGATCGGCAGGATAGGGGTTAATAACTTTATTATAGAGGGCGGCGGTATAGGGGGGGCAGGATAGGGGTTACTAGGTATAATGTAGGTGGCGGTGGGCTCCGGGAGCGGCGGTTTAGGGGTTAATACATTTATTATAGTTGCGACGGGGTCAGGGAGCGGCGGTTTAGGGGTTAATATGTATAGAGTAGCTTGCGGTGGGCTCCGGGAGCGGCGGTTTAGGGGTAATAACTTTATTTAGTTGCGGCGGTGTAGGGGGCAGATTAGGGGTGTTTAGACTCGGGGTACATGTTAGGGTGTTAGGTGTAGACAGCTCCCATAGGAATCAATGGGATATCTGGCAGCAGCGAACTTGTACTTTCGCTATGGTCAGACTCCCATTGATTCCTATGGGATCCGCCGCCTCCAGGGTGGCGGCTTGAAAACCAGGTACGCTGGGAAAAGTGCCGAGCGTACCTGCTAGTTTTTTTATAACTAGCAAAATAGTCAGATTGTGCCGAACTTGTGTGCGGAACATCTGGAGTGACGTAAGAATCGATCTGTGTCGGACTGAGACCGGCGGATCGAAGTTTACGTCACAAAATTCTACTTTTGCCGGTCTCTAGCCTTTGATAACTAAGGCGAATCAGCCTCGCCACAAATACGCTGCGGAATTCCAGCGTATTTGAGGTTGACGGCTTCATAACTAGGCCCCAAACTGGCTACCCCGGTCCGACACTGTCTCCTTGGGTAACCCATGTAAACGGAAGACCTCCTGGGCAAAAATTGAAACAAGCTCCTGAGCAGTAGGCAGCTTCTTCAAGGGAATGCAATGTGACATTTTAGAAAAACGGTCAACGACCATAAGGATAACAGTATTGCCATTGGAAACAGGGAGCTCGACAATGAAGTCCATGGAAAGATGTGTCCAAGGACGCTCACCATTAGCAATAGGTTGAAGAAGACCCACAGGAAGACGTCGAGGAGTCTTATTCTGTGCACAAACTGAGCAGGAGGCAACATACGCAGCAACATCAGAACGAAGACCTGGCCACCAGAATTGTTGAGTGACAGACCAAATCATTTGGTTCTTGCCTGGGTGACCTGCAGCTTTAGGATAGTGGTAAGTGTGCAAAAGTTTAGTTCAAAGATTCTCAGGAACAAAACACTTACCACTAGGTTTCTCAGGAGGTGCATTGGTTTGTGCAGCCAGGATCTTCTTCCCCAAGGGAGAAGTCAAATTAGTACGTATGGTAGCCAAAATATGGTCAGGAGGTATAACTGGAGTAGGTACAGACTCCTCCTTAGACAGAGGCGAAAATTGTCGAGAGAGGGCATCAGCCCTAACATTCTTACTACCAGGCAGATAGGAGACCACATAATTAAACCGAGACAAAAATAGCGCCCATCTAGCCTGTCAGGGCGACAAACCTTTTGCTTCAGATAGATAAGTTAAATTCTTGTGGTCAGTAAGAATGAGCACTGGTATGCTAGTACCCTCAAAAAGATGCCTCCATTCCTTGAGTGCCAAAATTATGGCCAGTAATTCCCTGTTGCCAATGTCATAATTGCACTCAGCTGGAGACAATTTCTTAGAGAAGAAACTGCACGGATGCAAGGAACTGTCAGGTGTAGGATGTTGAGACAAGAGGGCACCTACTCCAGTCTCAGACGTATCGACCTCAAGAACGAAAGGCAGGGCAGGGTTTGGATGAGCTAGAACTGGAGTGGCAGCAAAGATAGTCTTAAGACTATCAAAGGCCTTAATGGCAGTAGGTGACCAATGGAGTGGATCATTCTCTTTACGGGTCATGTCTGTGATAGGTTTGACCAAGGAAGAAAAGTTTTTAATACATTTTCTATAGTAATTGGCAAACCCCAAAAACGTTGAATAGACCGAAGACCAACTGGGCGAGGCCACTTCAGAACTGCAGACAACTTTTCAGGATCCATGGAGAACCCTGCAACGGAGATAACATAACCTAGGAAGGTTACTTGAGTCTGATGGAACTCACATTTCTCGAGTTTACAAAACAGGCCGTTCTCACATAGTCTCTGAAGAACCTGTGTAACATCAGAACGATGAGCCTCAAATGTGGGTGAGTGTATGAGGATGTTGTCTAAGTACACCACAACACACTGTTGCAACATATCTCGTAGGACATCATTGATAAATTCCTAGAAAACAGCAGAAGCATTACATAGGCCAAAAGGCATTACAAGATACTCATAATGTCTGCTACTGGTGTTAAATGCTGTTTCCCATTTGTGATCCTCCTTTATCCTAACGAGATTGTACGCTCCTCTCAAATCAAGTTTAGAAAAGACCGTAGCTCCCTTGAGGTGGTCAAAGAGTTCCGTAATGAGCGGAATAGGGTAAGCATTGTTAATGGTAAGACGATTAAGACCCCTATAATCGATGCATGGTCTTAACTCGCCACCCTTTTTCTTCACAAAAAAGAAGCCAGTCCCTGCAGGAGAGCAGGATTTGCGGATGATCCCCGGTGACAGAGCATTGGCAACATACTCCTCCATAGCACAATTCTCCGCAACAGACAGAGGGTAAACCCGGCCCAGAGGAGGAATGACTCCGGGTTGCAGGTCTATGGCACAATCATAAGACCGGTGAGGAGGCAACATACCAGCATGCACCTTGTCAAAAATGTCTAGGAACTCGCAGTACTCCTCTGGCAATTGAGATACCGAAGAAGTGCACAAGACTTTAACTGGTTTCCGAAGACAAGTGGTAATACATTGCGGAGACCACAACAAAATTTCGAACCTGCGCCAGTCAAGACTGGGATTGTGCTTTTGGAGTCAGGGATAACTCAGAACAACTGGAAAATGCGGAGAATTTATCACCTGGAACTGGAGGGTTTCAAAATGGAGAGCCCCAACAACCCGCATCACCGGAGTCAACAAGAGCCTGGGTGACTATGGAGGAGTCCACCCAGGAAAGGACAACCGTGACCAAAGGTTTCTCCTTTAGAGGTTCCCGGGATGAGGATAAACCACCCAAGGTCTGCCCCGACAGGACCTTAGGTATGAGCGTTTCCCAGCCGTGTAGGACAAGACTTCAAAAGGTGGCCCTGTAACCCACAATAGAGGCAGAGCCCCTCCCTCCTCCTAAAGGCCCTCTCCGCCAACTTCATCGGCTCAGCAGTACTGGTAACTCAGGACCAGGAGGCATGGGAGGAGAGGGAGGCATGGGTGGGAATGAACACATAGGAGACAACGGAACAGGAGGCTTCAGCAAGCGCTCCTTGAAAGAGGACCTGTCTCTGAGTCTGATGTCAATTAGGATCAAAAAAGACACCAATGCCTTGAGATCCTCTGGTAAATCTCTGGCAGCAACTTCATCTTTAATCGCATCAGAGAGCCCATGAAAGAAGGCGGCAACAAGGGCTTCATTGTTCCAACCTACCTCTGCGGCAAACGTACAGAACTCAATGGCATACTAAGCAACAGATCTTGTACCTTGCTGAATGGACATGAGTCGTTTAGCAGCAGAAGAGGAGCGAGCCGGAACATCAAATACCCTTCGAAAGGAGGCCACAAATTCAGGGTAATTTGAAATCACAGGTTTATTACTTTCCCACAAGGGATTAGCCCAGACAAGAGCTGTGTCAGAGAGTAATGAGATGAGAAATACCACCTTAGCTCTTTCAGAGGGAAACGCCTGAGGTAACATCTGAAAGTAAATGCCCACCTGGTTCAAAAACCCTCTGCACTGAATAGGATTGCCTCCATATCGCTGAGGTAGAGGTGCAGAACCGGACATGCTCCTGGTAGGACTAGGTGCAGCAGCGGAAACAGGAGAAGCCATAACTTGCGGGACACTTTGGTCCAAATGTGCAGTGCGACTCAGCAGGGTTTACAGGGCTAGTGCAAATTGATCCAAGCGGTGATCCTGTTCATCCAACCTGGAAATGATGGTAGGTAAAGATGGATTATTAGCACCATCAGGATTCATGGCCCTTGCGTAATGTCAGGGTGCCAGGAATCAGACTGAGACGAGAAGTGCAAAAATAATCACACCTTTATTAATAACAAAAAATAATAAAAAGTCCATAAGTCAAATAACAAGCCAGGAGTCAAAAACCAGAGCTGGTAGTCAGACGAGCCGAGTCAGCAGAAGGCAAAGCGAGTAGTCAGACGAGCTGGAATCAGGAACAAGGAGAACAGCAGAGTCAGGAACAAGCCAGGGATCAGGAACCAGGAGGGACATCAGACAGCCAGGTAATACACAGGAACTGGAACTCACAAACAGGTCTGAGACAACGCAAGGGCAAAGCATACTGAACAGAGGCCCTTTAAATAATAAGTGATGACATCACAATTCAGAGACTGCATCCTGTCTCACATGGATGATGTACACCAGTCTGGCCATAAAAGGGCGTGCAGGAAATGAGCAGCATCACACACTATGCACCAGAGTCAGCTAGAGAGAGGTGAGTAAAATAGGTGCCAGCATCACATGGCAAACAAAGCAGTAAAAAAACCCTGACAAGGTGTCAATCAACCCGATTGTACTCGATTGGGTTGATTTTCTGCGATGTCTGTCCGCCTGCTCAGAGCAGGTGGACAGGGTTATGGAGCAGCGATTTTTAGACCGCTGCTTCATAACTGCTGTTTCTGGCGAACCTGCAGACTCGCCAGAAACACGGGCCCTCAAGCTCCATCCGGAGCTTGATAAATGGACCCCATTGGGTGTGTATATATAGTGAGATATTGTTTGCATACATAGTGATATATAATTTGCATATATAGTGAGATATTGTGTGCATATATAGTAAGATATAGAGGCCTATTTATTAAAGGTCTTGCGGACCTGATCTGACAGTGCGGCTCAGGTCCGCAAGACCTTGCTGAATGCGGAGAGCAATAGGCCGCCAGCAGGGAGGTGTCAATACGATCGGGTTGAATTGTGGCGATTCCTCTCCTCCTGCTCAGAGCAGGTGGACAGGGTTATGGAGCAGCGGTCTTTAGTCCGCTGCTTCATAACTGCTGTTTCTGGCGAGTCTGAAGACTCACCAGAAACACAGGCCCACAAGCTCCGTATGGAGCTTGATAAATGGGCCTCATTGTGTGTGTGCATATGTAGTGAGATATAGTGTGCATATATAGTGAGATATTGTGTGTATATATAGTGAGATATTGTGTGCATATATAGTGATATATTGTGTGCATATATAGTGAGATATTGTGTGCATATATAGTGACATATTGTGTGCATATATAGTGAGATATTGTGTGCATATATAGTGAGATAAAGTGTGCATATATAGTGAGATATTGTGTGCATATATAGTGAGATATTGTGTGCATATATAGTGAGCTATTGTGTGCATATATAGTGACATATTGTGTGCATATATAGTGAGATATTGTGTGCATATATAGTGAGATATTGTGTGCATATATAGTGAGATATTGTGTGCATATATAGTGAGATATTGTGTGCATATATAGTGAGATATTGTGTGCATATATAGTGAGATATTGTGTGCATATATAGTGAGATATTGTGTGCATATATAGTGAGATATTGTGTGCATATATAGTGAGATATTGTGTGTATATATAGTGAGATATTGTGTGCATATATAGTGAGATATTGTGTGCATATATAGTGAGATATTGTGTGCATATATAGTGAGATATTGTGTGTATATATAGTGAGATATTGTGTGCATATATAGTGAGATATTGTGTGTATATATAGTGAGATATAGTGTGCATATATAGTGAGATATAGTGTGTGTATATATAGTGAGATATTGTGTGCATATATAGTGAGATATTGTGTGCATATATAGTGAGATATTGTGTGCATATATAATGAGATATTGTGTGCATATATAGAGAGATATTGTGTGCATATATAGTGAGATATTGTGTGCATATATAGTGAGATATTGTGTGCATATATAGTGAGATATTGTGTGCATATATAGTGAGATATAGTGTGCATATATAGTGAGATATAGTGTACATATATAGTGAGATATTGTGTGTATATATAGTGAGATATTGTGTGCATATATAGTGAGATATTGTGTGCATATATAGTGAGATATTGTGTGCATATATAGTGAGATATTGTGTGCATATATAGTGAGATATAGTGTACATATATAGTGAGATATTGTGTGCATATATAGTGAGATATTGTGTGCATATATAGTGAGATATTGTGTGCATATATAGTGAGATATTGTGTGTATATATAGTGAGATATTGTGTGTATATATATAGTGAGATATTGTGTGCATATATAGTGAGATATTGTGTGCATATATAGTGAGATATAGTGTGTGTATATATAGTGAGATATTGTGTGCATATATAGTGAGATATTGTGTGCATATATAGTGAGATATTGTGTGCATATATAATGAGATATTGTGTGCATATATAGTGAGATATTGTGTGCATATATAATGAGATATTGTGTGCATATATAGAGAGATATTGTGTGCATATATAGTGAGATATTGTGTGCATATATAGTGAGATATTGTGTGCATATATAGTGAGATATTGTGTGCATATATAGTGAGATATAGTGTGCATATATAGTGAGATATAGTGTACATATATAGTGAGATATTGTGTGTATATATAGTGAGATATTGTGTGCATATATAGTGAGATATTGTGTGCATATATAGTGAGATATTGTGTGCATATATAGTGAGATATTGTGTGCATATATAGTGAGATATAGTGTACATATATAGTGAGATATTGTGTGTATATATAGTGAGATATTGTGTGCATATATAGTGAGCTATTGTGTGCATATATAGTGAGATATTGTGTGCATATATAGTGAGCTATTGTGTGCATATATAGTGAGATATTGTGTGCATATATAGTGAGATATTGTGTGTATATATAGTGAGATATTGTGTGTATATATAGTGAGATATTGTGTGTATATATAGTGAGATATTGTGTGTATATATAGTGAGATATTGTGTGCATATATAGTGAGATATTGTGTGCATATATAGTGAGATATTGTGTGTATATATAGTGAGATATTGTGTGTATATATAGTGAGATATTGTGTGTATATATAGTGAGATATTGTGTGTATATATAGTGAGATATTGTGTGTATATATAGTGTATATATTGTGTGCATATATAGTGAGATATTGTGTGCATATATAGTGAGATATTGTGTGTATATATAGTGAGATATTGTGTGCATATATAGTGAGCTATTGTGTGCATATATAGTGAGATATTGTGTGTGTATATATAGTGAGATATAGTGTGTGTATATATAGTGAGATATTGTGTGCATATATAGTGAGCTATTGTGTGCATATATAGTGAGATATAGTGTGCATATATAGTGAGATATTGTGTGCATATATAGTGAGATATTGTGTGCATATATAGTGAGATATTGTGTGCATATATAGAGAGATATTGTGTGCATATATAGTGAGATATTGTGTGCTATATAGTGAGATATAGTGTTGCATATATAGTGAGATATAGTGTGCATATATAGTGAGATATTGTGTGTATATATAGTGAGATATTGTGTGCATATATAGTGAGATATTGTGTGCATATATAGTGAGATATAGTGTGCATATATAGTGAGATATAGTGTACATATATAGTGAGATATTGTGTGTATATATAGTGAGATATTGTGTGCATATATAGTGAGATATTGTGTGCATATATAGTGAGATATTGTGTGCATATATAGTGAGATATTGTGTGCATATATAGTGAGATATAGTGTACATATATAGTGAGATATTGTGTGCATATATAGTGAGATATTGTGTGCATATATAGTGAGATATTGTGTGCATATATAGTGAGATATTGTGTGTATATATAGTGAGATATTGTGTGTATATATATAGTGAGATATTGTGTGCATATATAGTGAGATATTGTGTGCATATATAGTGAGATATAGTGTGTGTATATATAGTGAGATATTGTGTGCATATATAGTGAGATATTGTGTGCATATATAGTGAGATATTGTGTGCATATATAATGAGATATTGTGTGCATATATAGTGAGATATTGTGTGCATATATAATGAGATATTGTGTGCATATATAGAGAGATATTGTGTGCATATATAGTGAGATATTGTGTGCATATATAGTGAGATATTGTGTGCATATATAGTGAGATATTGTGTGCATATATAGTGAGATATAGTGTGCATATATAGTGAGATATAGTGTACATATATAGTGAGATATTGTGTGTATATATAGTGAGATATTGTGTGCATATATAGTGAGATATTGTGTGCATATATAGTGAGATATTGTGTGCATATATAGTGAGATATTGTGTGCATATATAGTGAGATATAGTGTACATATATAGTGAGATATTGTGTGTATATATAGTGAGATATTGTGTGCATATATAGTGAGCTATTGTGTGCATATATAGTGAGATATTGTGTGCATATATAGTGAGCTATTGTGTGCATATATAGTGAGATATTGTGTGCATATATAGTGAGATATTGTGTGTATATATAGTGAGATATTGTGTGTATATATAGTGAGATATTGTGTGTATATATAGTGAGATATTGTGTGTATATATAGTGAGATATTGTGTGCATATATAGTGGGATATTGTGTGCATATATAGTGAGATATTGTGTGTATATATAGTGAGATATTGTGTGTATATATAGTGAGATATTGTGTGTATATATAGTGAGATATTGTGTGTATATATAGTGAGATATTGTGTGTATATATAGTGTATATATTGTGTGCATATATAGTGAGATATTGTGTGCATATATAGTGAGATATTGTGTGTATATATAGTGAGATATTGTGTGCATATATAGTGAGCTATTGTGTGCATATATAGTGAGATATTGTGTGTGTATATATAGTGAGATATAGTGTGTGTATATATAGTGAGATATTGTGTGCATATATAGTGAGCTATTGTGTGCATATATAGTGAGATATAGTGTGCATATATAGTGAGATATTGTGTGCATATATAGTGAGATATTGTGTGCATATATAGTGAGATATTGTGTGCATATATAGTGAGATATTGTGTGCATATATAGTGAGATATTGTGTGCATATATAGTGAGATATTGTGTGCATATATAGTGAGATATTGTGTGCATATATAGTGAGATATTGTGTGCATATATAGATATTGTGTGCATATATAGTGAGATATTGTGTGCATATATAGAGAGATATTGTGTGCATATATAGAGAGATATTGTGTGTATATATAGTGAGATATTGTGTGCATATATAGTGAGATATTGTGTGCATATATAGTGAGATATTGTGTGCATATATAGTGAGATATTGTGTGCATATATAGTGAGATATTGTGTGTATATATAGTGAGATATTGTGTGTATATAAAGTGAGATATTGTGTGCATATATAGTGAGATATAGTGTGCATATATAGTGAGATATTGTGTGCATATATAGTGAGATATTGTGTGTATATAAAGTGAGATATTGTGTGTATATAAAGTGAGCTATTGTGTGCATATATAGTGAGATATAGTGTGCATATATAGTGAGATATTGTGTGCATATATAGTGAGATATTGTGTGTATATATAGTGAGATATTGTGTGCATATATAGTGAGATATTGTGTGCATATATAGTGAGATATAGTGTACATATATAGTGAGATATTGTGTGCATATATAGTGAGATATTGTGTGCATATATAGTGAGATATTGTGTGCATATATAGTGAGATATTGTGTGTATATATAGTTAGGCTTACCAGAAGTCCCACTTTTACTGGGATTGTCCCGGTTTGGAGGCGCTGTCCCAGTGTCCCACCCAGTTGTTCATTCTGTCCCAGTAGGGTTGCCACCTCTAGGTTTCAAATCATGTATCCGGGTTTAAGACCACCTGAAACCCAGACACATTATTCAAAATGACTGGACTATGGCTCTCCAGCTAAGGCCTCGCTTCCATTGAGTCGTAATTCAGTTTGCGTGCACTCGCAAACCGTTAAATATGCTGTCGAAAGCAATAGCGTTTAACGACTGTTTCCAATGGCGCGTTATACCTCAATATCGGCTGCCGGACTTCGGCTGCCGAAAAGATTTTCGCGTCCCATAGAAAGTAATAGAAGCCGTTAATCGATAAATTATACCAGGTTTCCATTGAAAGCGCTAACCGTTAATACACTGTCGGAGGCTGTCGATACATTGAGAAATATTACCCCCAGCTCAACTAGGTGTAAAGGAGGAAAAAAGAGCTTTTTGAGGCCTGTTTCTCATTGAAATAGCAAATCACAAAAATATTATGAGTGTTTCAATGTACAAATAACATTATATATGCTACATTTATTGGTCCTATGTATAGGAATATTTGCACCCATGTTGTCATAGAAATTTCAATATGTATGTGCATATAAAAATATATGCAAGCACCACAATTATGGAACGACCTCCCGCACACTTTCAAACCTTCCCCATGCCTAATATCCTTTAAGAGATCCCTCTCTACATATCTCAAAACAGAATGCACCTGTCATTGTTGATTATATATTTCCTACCGGTTCTATGTTAAATTTTTGTGCATATATGGTGTATTATTATTTTTTTTTATTTTATTGTACCCATTGTATCAATGCAATGTTTTGTGGACCCAGGACATACTTGAAAACCATAGAAATCTCAATGTATCTTTCCTGGTAAAATATTATAAAAATAAATAAAATATCTACCTATTCAAAATGAAACCTTTGCCCAGGGATGCTATATATAATCTCAATACATATAGAAAAATAATTCAAAGGAAATAAGTTGTTTATCATGAAGATGAGTTTTATTATTACAGATTTACCCTCATTCAAATGTAATTTTCAATGTGAAAATCATATTTATTCAATACAAAACGATGACACATTAAAGTTATAATGTGTCATAGTACTAATATTTATAAAATATATGTAATGTCATGTCTGCTAAAGCAGATAATACATTTGCAATATTTAGACTATTAACCAAAATACATAAGTGCTTAATATTACATACTTCAAGAGATATGAAGTATTGTCTTTAACATGGAGTTATTGAAACATTTTAAAAGTGCATTGTGCATTGGTCCCAGGGAGAGTCTGTGTCTGTTCATATGATGTCAATTAAAATGTATTAATCACCTCTATATCATGGCAATCACATATATGTTGTATATACATCAGTGCATAAATATCCTAAAGATACATTTATCTAATTATTCTAAATATTGAATAATAATCTTGACAAAAAGGAGTGCATTAGTCATGATAGGTATTAGTCATGATAGGTATATATTTCAGATATTACATTCCACATAGGACTATAAGAATGAATGCAAGGTATTTGGCCATATCAACAGGAAGGAGTATTTACTTTTCAACTCTTCTATAACTGTATAACCCTTATTAGCTTCATCTGAAGGAGCAAACAACATATGCTTGTGGAATATAAATCATAACATTTACACATGTCACGTTGACTTATGTTAGATAGCATATACTGTATAAATTTCAGACACGTATCCCCAAGTATTCTTAAACGGCATAATATGATATCCTCAATAAAAGGACACATAAATTTATCAACAATGTACACCTGCATATTAATTGACATCATGTGAAATAAAAATGAATAAAGCTGTTCATTTTTAGCAGATAAACAGCTATTAGAATAATATTAAGATATATGTTCAAATTTGGATTAGAAAAATGGATGCATATTTATGAGATGAAAATCGCACTTAAAAAAGTGCTTTAGTGCAAAAATTAGATATGATATATCTTGGGTTGAAAAAAAAGAATATTAATTAATTCTTGCGGCGTGATTTTGCCTTTGGAGGAGAGGTACTTAGGGGGGCAGTGTGGCGTCTTGTGCGACGCCCACCAGCTGAATGTGAGGCTAATAACCGCGATTCAGGGTCCTGCAGGGAGATGACAGAGGATGCAAGGGAGGATGGAGTTTGGGGCCTATCCGCGAGCCTCTCCACTGCCTCTGCCAGGCGGACGAGTGAGGCATTATGGATGTCCATTTGGCTCTGTATCCTTCTCAAATCCTGCTGCTGCTGGAGCCTGGACAGCCTAAGCTCTCTATGTATGAGCCTCAGTAGATCATCCTGCTGGGACTGTGCCGGACCCTGTTGTACATTTGGTGTCTCAGGAACTAATAATTGGCTGGTTCCAGGGCTGTCTCTCCGTATTGGTGACTGTGTGGTTGTCTGTGATGGCACTGTTGGCAATACATTGGTGGGTGCAGTGGGTGGTGGTGTGGATTCCTGTTGTGCCATAGGAGTGGGAGGCATATAGTACAGATGATGCAGATCTGTATGCTGCTGTGGTGGGTGCATCATCTGCTGCTGAGGATAATGATGTCGTGGGGGGTGCATCATCTGCTGCTGAGGAGGATGTTGTGGGGGGTGCATCATCTGCTGCTGAGGAGGATGTTGTGGGGGGTGCATCATCTGCTGCTGAGGAGGATGTTGTGGGGGGTGCATCATCTGCTGCGGTGGGTGCAGCTGTGGGGGCTGTGCCATTTGTTGCTGCGAAGTATGCATGAACTGCCATTGTTGAGGAGGATGAGTCTGCTGGGGTTCAGAACCCAAAACATGAAATGTTGTCTCCGAAGTAGATGGAGAAGGGCATGATACATCCTCCACCTCATATGCCCTAGGCTGCTGCATATCATCTTCTAAGAGGCTGATATAGGAGGTAGTGTCACCATAGATATCCTCATCCTCCTCAGTGAATGTAGGAACATCCTGCTGTGGTGTTGGTGCAGCTTCATACTCCTCCTGTTCGGAACCTACAAATAAATATACGGTATGTTTACATTATCTATCTAATAGAATATATTACTTTGTAGCATAACAATACAGACTATTATATTCCATATTTATGTGTATATATGTACACACACACACATACACACACACATACACATACACACACACACACACACACACATACACACACACACACATACATACATATAGTGTGTTTGGGATAAAATCAAAGCATATATGACCATAACTGAGGAATCTTTATAGACTGTGTCTTAAAGGAACATTGTTAAAGGGACACTGTACCCAAATATTTTCTTTTGTTCAGATAGAGCATGCAATTTTATTCAACTTTCGGATTTACTCCTATTTTCAAATGTTCTTTATTCTCTTGGTATCTTTATTTGAAATGCAAGAATGTAAGTTTAGATGGTGGCCCATTTTTGGTGAACAACCTAGGTTGTCCTTGCTGATTGGTGGATAAATGCATCCACCAATCAAAAACTGCTGTCCAGAGTTCTGAACCTAGAAAAAAAGCTTACATGTCTTATTTTTCATGTAAAGATAGCAAGAGAATGAAGAGAAATTCATAATAGGAGTAAATTAGAAAGTTGCTTAAAATTGCATGCTGTATCTGAATCACAAAATAAATATTTTGGGTACAGTGTCCCTTTAAGGACAATGACACATGATTTATATGAAATGCTTAATATTCTTGGATATTATATTATCAATATTCTTGCTTGTCGGAGCAGATATACAATACAGAGTGCTTGCTGAACATATTAAATACAACTATGTAAATTTAGATTCATAGCTAAACACAGATGGGTATTTATGATATACAACATATATACATCACATATATGGTTATATTTAATATTGAATATTCACCTTCATACACCTCTTCAGGTGGCACAGAGGTGTCCATTGTCCCCTTACATCCGTAAACAGATTCATCCGAGATGACATTGGACAGCATCTCCTCCCATGACCTTAGGTGTATCCTCTTGCTAGGACCACCACCTGTCCCACGTGCATATTTGGCCTGCTGTGCCAGCTTAGCTTTGGTTTCCCTCCTGCAGTCATGATAGCGGTGTTTAATGCTGGCAGTAGAACGATTACGTCCTAAGCAGCTGACTGCCACTCGAATCTCCTCCCACAGCTTATTCCGGACAGCCGGCCTCAGGTTAGGGTTCTCCAGCTGAGCTGCCCTCTCCAAGTATGCCTCAACAAGAGCCTCCTTTTCCTCCTCAGAGTACCTCTCCTCTCTTAGCCTGCCCTTCACACCTGAAGGGCCAGCAGACACAGACTCTCCCTCCTGTGACTGGGGACCAGCCCTCTCTACCTCCTCTGTCCCTGCAGGCTGTGACAGGCTACCACCAGCCCCACCCCCAGTTGCCACAGTCTGCCCCACTTTCCCTTTTCTTTTTGTGCCTAGCTGAGGCTGACTCCTCCTCACTCCTCCCACCTCCATTCCTCTTCCACCCTCTCTCCTTCCCTCCTCTGCCAGGGTTTGAGGAAGGACAAATCCTCCACCCAAACCTCGGCCCCTATTCCTGCCCATACTACTCCCTACTTCCCCCCTCCCCCTCCCTCTATCCACCCTCACCACTGCCCTCCCCCTAGCCACCCCCTTCCCAACTCCACTAGGCCTATCCATCCCTTTCTCCTTCCTCCCTAACTCTAACCTAACACTAAAGTCCCTAGCTTACCTAACTACACTAATTCACCTAACTAAACCCTAAATTAAATAGCCCCAAAACTAACTACCTAACCTATCTAGACCCTAACTATCTCTATTCTATATCCCTCAAAATAAAAATAAAATGTGGGGGTGAAAATAAACAAAGGGATGTAAATGAAAAAGGAAAAACTAAGGAGGATTAGAACAAAATTATAGAAAAATAATAAGGGATGCAAATTAAGAAAGGGGTGAGCTATATAGTCAAATGAAACAAAAAATATGGGATGTTAAAAAAAAAAAAATAGGATGGGCAAAATGTATATATAAAAAAACAAGTTATATAGTGAGGAAGGGAAGGGTAGTCAAAGGGGGGATGGGAAGTGGAATAAGGGGATTAATGAAAGGAGTAATAAAGGAAGATGGGGATATGGGGGTTAATGAAAAAAAAAATGTGAATGTGTTTGTATCAAATAAAAGTGTGTATGTGTGTGTGTGTGTATTTGTGTGTATAAACTAATGTGTGTTAATTAACTAATGTATGGATGTGTGTGTGTGTTCCTAATATTATATGAGGCCTACAATAAGAATATATGGAAATCAAATATCAAACTCTCCACTAACTCTCAAACAACTCTCAAAAACCCAAAACTCCTACCAACGCAACTAGCTCCCGTGTCTTTCTCTCTAGAGGCGATCACAGGTAAAGAGCGCAGGCGCAAACCGTTATTCTTATAGACAGAGGTCGGGTTACCATGGCAATGCACTTGTTATGGCGCGCTTTTCGACAAATCCGACATCGGTTGGCAACGCAAACTTACGTACGGCCGAAAAGAGCGACTGCGCGCAACACGCTAATCTTTTCAATGGAAACCTGGTACTAAAATGGAGCCGTAAATTACCTTTAGCTGTCGTCCGCTTCGGTAGCTTACGGCTCCATTTTTAACGACTCAATGGAAGCGAGCTCATAGTTGGATGCTGGTACTTTGTTACATACAGCCCTGCTTAGCTTAACGTTCGTGTCCTTCAAAGTTTACATTTAATAATACAGGTTGAGTGAGCAGCATAGGGTTTTTTTAATTTTGTAGTACTACTTGGTTTATCTTTTCTAAGAATTTAACCCCCCCCCCCCGACCCCTGGTGACATTGCCTGTAATACACCTTTAGGGGAATCATATGGGTATGACTAGGAAGTACAGTCAGGAAGGATTTTTGGCCTGGATCTTGCTTTACTTCATGCAGGATAGCATTTTGGCTATAATCTTCCTGCATTATGGTATAGCGTAGCCTCTTAAACAGCTTTAGCAGGTGTTTCTTTATTACTTTCATTCAATGTTGTATTTATGCCTTATCAGTATTTGGCTCTGTTCCTTAATTAGACATAAAACACATATTACACTGCAGATATTAAATTGTGAAATTGATAATTATGAAAGTGATAATTATGTTTGATGTTTGGCATTATTTAGAATCTGAGATTTAGATTAATGACTTATTTGCCATGACAACGTAATGGTGCCTTTTTCACTAGGGGTGGTGTTATGGTCTATTTAAACTGTGTGATTCACTTGTTTGACTGAAGAAGGGTAGAGTATCCACGAAACATTACACACATAAAAGCTACTACTTTAAAAGGACCGGTAATTGCCACGCCCCCTTGACCACACCCCCACTGGCACTGCACCAGGTGGTCCCAGTTTCACCTCTAAAAATTATGGTAAGCCTATATATAGTGAGATATTGTGTGCATATATAGTGAGATATTGTGTGTATATAAAGTGAGCTTTCTCCAACATAGGTGTTTCCGGTCCACGGCGTCATCCTTACTTGTGGGATATTCTCTTCCCCAACAGGAAATGGCTAAGAGCCCAGCAAAGCTGGTCACATGATCCCTCCTAGGCTCCGCCTTCCCCAGTCATTCTCTTTGCCGTTGCACAGGCAACATCTCCACGGAGATGGCTCAGAGTTTTTTGGTGTTTAAATGTAGTTTTTATTCTTCTATCAAGAGTTTGTTATTTTAAAATAGTGCTGGTATGTACTATTTACTCTGAAACAGAAAAGAGATGAAGATTTCTGTTTGTAAGAGGAAAATTATTTTAGCAACCGTTACTAAAATCGATGGCTGTTTCCACATAGGACTGTTGAGAGGAATTAACTTCAGTTGGGGGAAACAGTGAGCAGACTTTGGCTGCTTGAGGTATGACACATTTCTAACAAGACTTGGTAATGCTGGAAGCTGTCATTTTCCCTATGGGATCCGGTAAGCCATTTTCTTAATTTTCAATATAAGAATAAAAGGGCTTCACAAGGGCTTTAAAGACTGGTAGACATTTTTCTGGGCCAAAACGATTACTTTATAAGCATATTTAATGGTTTTTAACTTTGGAGAGTTATTTTAATCTTGGGAATTTTGTTAAAAAAACGGCAGGCACTGTATTGGACACCTTTTTCACTGGGGGCCTTTTCTAGTCATAGGCAGAGCCTCATTTTCGCGCCACTAATGCGCAGTTGTTTTTGAGAAGCAAGGCATGCAGATGCATGTGTGAGGAGCTCAGATCCACTGAAAAAGCTTATTGAAGGCGTCATTTGGTATCGTATTCCCCTCTGGGCTTGGTTGGGTCTCAGCAAAGCAGATACCAGGGACTGTATAGGGGTTAAAGCTTTCAAATTTGGTGTGCAATACTTTTAAGGCTTTATGACACTGTGGTGAAATTTTGGTGAATTTTGAACATTTCCTTCATACTTTTGCGTATATTCAGTAAAAAAGTGTGTTCAGTTTAAAATTTAAAGAGACAGTAACGGTTTTATTTTAAAACGTTTTTTGTGCTTTGTTATCAAGTTTATGCCTATTAACATGTCTGAACTATCAGATAGACGATGTTCTGTATGTTCGGAAGCCAAGGTTCCTATCCATTTAAATATATGTGATGAATGTGACAAACAAAGTAGGGACAATGATGCCACTGATAATAATGTTGCCCAAAATGATTCCTTAAGTGAGGGGAGTAAGCATGGTACTGCATCATCTCCTTCTATGTCTACACCAGTCTTGCCCACTCAGGAGGCCCCTAGTGCATCTAGTGCGCCAATCCTCCTTACTATGCAACAATTAACGGCTGTAATGGATAATTCTATTAAAAACATTTTAGCCAAAATGCCCACTTATCAGCGAAAGCGTGACTGCTCTGTTTTAGATACTGAAGAGCATGAGGACGCTGATGATAATGGTTCTGACATGCCCTTACACCAGTCTGAAGGGGCTAGGGAGGTTTTGTCTGAGGGAGAAATTTCAGATTCAGGAAAAATTTCTCAACAAGCTGAACCTGACGTTATTACATTTAAATTTAAATTGGAACATCTCCGCGCTCTGCTTAAGGAGGTGTTATCTACTCTGGATGATTGTGACAATTTGGTCATTCCAGAGAAATTATGTAAGATGGACAGGTTCCTAGAGGTCCCGGTGCTCCCCGAAGCTTTTCCTATACCCAAGCGGGTGGCGGACATTGTAAATAAAGAATGGGAAAGGCCCGGCATACCTTTTGTCCCTCCCCCTATATTTAAGAAATTATTTCCTATGGTCGACCCCAGGAAGGACTTATGGCAGACAGTCCCCAAGGTCGAGGGGGCGGTTTCTACTCTAAACAAACGCACCACTATCCCTATAGAAGATAATTGTGCTTTCAAAGATCCTATGGATAAAAAATTAGAGGGTTTGCTTAAAAAGATGTTTGTTCAGCAAGGTTACCTTCTACAACCAATTTCATGCATTGTTCCTGTCACTACAGCAGCGTGTTTCTGGTTCGAGGAACTAGAAAAGTCGCTCAATCAAGCATCTTCTTATGAGGAGGTTATGGACAGAGTTCAAGCACTTAAGTTGGCTAACTCTTTTACCTTAGACGCCACTTTGCAGTTAGCTAGATTAGCGGCGAAAAATTCAGGTTTTGCTATTGTGGCGCGCAGAGCGCTTTGGCTGAAGTCTTGGTCAGCGGATGTGTCCTCCAAGAACAGATTGCTTAACATCCCTTTCAAGGGGAAAACGCTGTTTGGCCCTGACTTGAAAGAGATTATTTCAGACATCACTGGGGGAAAGGGCCACGCCCTTCCTCAGGATAGGTCTTTTAAGGCTAAAAATAAAAAATTTTTCGTCCCTTTCGCAGAAACGGACCAGCCTCAAATTCTACATCCTCTAAGCAAGAGGGTAATTCTTCTCAAACCAAGCCAGCCTGGAGACCGATGCAAGGCTGGAACAAAGGTAAGCAGGCCAAGAAGCCCGCTACCGCTACCAAGACAGCATGAGATGTTGGCCCCCAATCCGGGACCGGATCTGGTGGGGGCAGACTTTCTCTCTTCGCTCAGGCTTGGGCAAGAGATGTTCAGGATCCTTGGGCGCTAGAAATAGTTTCTCAAGGCTATCTCCTGGAATTCAAGGAACTACCCCCAAGGGGAAGGTTCCACAGGTCTCAATTGTCTTCAGACCAAATAAAAAGACAGGCATTCTTACATTGTGTAGAAGACCTGTTAAAAATGGGAGTGATTCATCCTGTTCCATTAGGAGAACAAGGGATGGGGTTTTACTCCAATCTGTTCATAGTTCCCAAAAAAGAGGAAACATTCAGGCCAATTTTGGATCTCAAGATCCTAAACAAATTTCTCAAGGTCCCATCGTTCAAGATGGAAACCATTCGGACAATTCTTCCTACCATCCAGGAAGGTCAATTCATGACCACGGTGGATTTAAAGGATGCGTATCTACATATTCCTATCCACAAGGAACATCATCGGTTCCTAAGATTCGCCTTTCTGGACAAGCATTACCAGTTTGTGGCACTTCCATTCGGACTAGCCACTGCTCCAAGAATTTTCACAAAGGTACTAGGGTCCCTTCTAGCGGTGCTAAGGCCAAGGGGCATTGCAGTAGTACCCTACTTGGACGACATACTGATTCAAGCGTCGTCTCTGCCACAAGCAAAGGCTCATACGGACATTGTCCTAGCCTTTCTCAGATCTCACGGGTGGAAAGTGAACGTAGAAAAAAGTTCTCTATTCCCGTCAACAAGAGTTCCCTTCTTGGGAACAATAATAGACTCCTTGGAAATGAAGATTTTTCTGACAGAAGCCAGAAAATCAAAACTTCTAAGCTCTTGTCAAGTACTTCATTCTGTTCTTCTTCCTTCCATAGCGCAGTGCATGGAAGTAATAGGTTTGATGGTTGCGGCAATGGACATAGTTCCTTTTGCGCGAATTCATCTAAGACCATTACAACTGTGCATGCTCAGACAGTGGAATGGGGATTATACACATTTGTCCCCGACGATCCAAGTAGATCAGAGGACCAGAGATTCACTCCGTTGGTGGCTGACCCTGGACAACCTGTCCCAAGGGATGAGCTTCAGAAGACCAGAGTGGGTCATTGTAACGACCGACGCCAGCCTGGTGGGCTGGGGCGCGGTCTGGAAACACCTGAAGGCTCAGGGTCTATGGTCTCGGGAAGAATCTCTTCTCCCGATAAACATTCTGGAACTGAGAGCGATATTCAATGCTCTCAAGGCTTGGCCTCAACTAGCAAAGGCCAAATTCATAAGGTTTCAATCAGACAACATGACGACTGTTGCATATATCAACCATCAGGGGGGAACAAGGAGTTCCCTGGCGATGGAAGAAGTGACCAAAGTAATTCAATGGGCGGAGCTTCACTCCTGCCACTTGTCTGCAATCCACATCCCAGGAGTGGAAAATTGGGAAGCGGATTTTCTGAGTCGTCAGACATTTCATCCGGGGGAGTGGGAACTCCATCCGGAAATCTTTGCCCAAATAACTCAATTATGGGGCATTCCAGACATGGATCTGATGGCGTCTCGTCAGAACTTCAAGGTTCCTTGCTTCGGGTCCAGATCCAGGGATCCCAAGGCGACTCTAGTAGATGCACTAGTAGCGCCCTGGACCTTCAACCTAGCTTATGTGTTCCCACCGTTTCCTCTCATTCCCAGGCTGGTAGCCAGGATCAATCAGGAGAGGGCTTCGGTGATCTTGATAGCTCCTGCGTGGCCACGCAGAACTTGGTATGCAGACCTGGTGAATATGTCATCGGCTCCACCATGGAAGCTACCTTTGAGACGGGACCTTCTTGTTCAAGGTCCGTTCGAACATCCGAATCTGGCATCACTCCAACTGACTGCTTGGAGATTGAACGCTTGATTTTATCAAAGCGTGGGTTCTCAGATTCTGTCATTGATACTCTTATTCAGGCTAGAAAGCCTGTAACTAGAAAAATTTACCATAAAGTATGGAAAAAATATATCTGTTGGTGCGAATCGAAAGGATTCCCATGGAACAGGGTAAAAATTCCTAAGATTCTATCCTTTCTACAAGAGGGTTTGGAGAAAGGATTATCTGCAAGTTCTTTGAAGGGACAGATTTCTGCTTTATCTGTTTTACTTCACAAGAAGCTGGCGGCTGTGCCAGATGTTCAGGCTTTTGTTCAGGCTCTGGTTAGAATCAAGCCTGTTTACAAACCTTTGACTCCTCCTTGGAGTCTCAATTTAGTTCTTTCAGTTCTTCAAGGGGTTCCGTTTGAACCCTTACATTCCGTAGATATTAAGTTATTATCTTGGAAAGTTTTGTTTTTGGTTGCAATTTCTTCTGCTAGAAGAGTTTCAGAGTTATCTGCTCTGCAGTGTTCTCCTCCTTATCTGGTGTTCCATGCAGATAAGGTGGTTTTGCGTACTAAACCTGGTTTTCTTCCGAAAGTTGTTTCTAACAAAAATATTAACCAGGAGATAGTTGTGCCTTCTTTGTGTCCGAATCCAGTTTCAAAGAAGGAACGTTTGTTGCACAATTTGGATGTAGTTCGTGCTCTAAAGTTCTATTTAGAGGCTACAAAGGATTTCAGACAAACATCTTCCTTGTTTGTTGTTTATTCTGGTAAAAGGAGAGGTCAAAAAGCAACTTCTACCTCTCTCTCTTTTTGGCTTAAAAGCATCATCAGATTGGCTTATGAGACTGCCGGACGGCAGCCTCCTGAAAGAATCACAGCTCATTCCACTAGGGCTGTGGCTTCCACATGGGCCTTTAAGAACGAGGCTTCTGTTGATCAGATATGTAAGGCAGCGACTTGGTCTTCACTGCACACTTTTACCAAATTTTACAAATTTGATACTTTTGCTTCTTCTGAGGCTGTTTTTGGGAGAAAGGTTTTGCAAACCGTGGTGCCTTCCATCTAGGTGACCTGATTTGCTCCCTCCCATCATCCGTGTCCTAAAGCTTTGGTATTGGTTCCCACAAGTAAGGATGACGCCGTGGACCGGACACACCTATGTTGGAGAAAACAGAATTTATGTTTACCTGATAAATTACTTTCTCCAACGGTGTGTCCGGTCCACGGCCCGCCCTGGTTTTTTAATCAGGTCTGATGATTTATTTTCTCTAACTACAGTCACCACGGTATCATATGATTTCTCCTATGCAAATATTCCTCCTTTACGTCAGTCGAATGACTGGGGAAGGCGGAGCCTAGGAGGGATCATGTGACCAGCTTTGCTGGGCTCTTTGCCATTTCCTGTTGGGGAAGAGAATATCCCACAAGTAAGGATGACGCCGTGGACCGGACACACCGTTGGAGAAAGTAATTTATCAGGTAAACATAAATTCTGTTATTGTGTGCATATATAGTGAGATATTGTGTGCATATATAGTGAGATATTGTGTGCATATATAGTGAGATATTGTGTGCATATATAGTGACATATTGTGTGCATATATAGTGAGATATTGTGTGCATATATAGTGAGATATTGTGTGCATATATAGTGAGATATTGTGTGCATATATAGTGAGATATTGTGTGCATATATAGAGAGATATTGTGTGCATATATAGTGAGATATTGTGTGCATATATAGTGAGATATTGTGTGCATATATAGTGACATATTGTGTGCATATATAGTGACATATTGTGTGCATATATAGTGACATATTGTGTGCATATATAGTGACATATTGTGTGCATATACAGGGAGTGCAGAATTATTAGGCAAATGAGTATTTTGACCACATAATCCTCTTTATGCATGTTGTCTTACTCCAAGCTGTATAGGCTCGAAAGCCTACTACCAATTAAGCATATTAGGTGATGTGCATCTCTGTAATGAGAAGGGGTGTGGTCTAATGACATCAACACCCTATATCAGGTGTGCATAATTATTAGGCAACTTCCTTTCCTTTGGCAAAATGGGTCAAAAGAAGGACATGACAGGCTCAGAAAAGTCAAAAATAGTGAGATATCTTGCAGAGGGATGCAGCACTCTTAAAATTGCAAAGATTCTGAAGCGTGATCATCGAACAATCAAGCGTTTCAATCAAAATAGTCAACAGGGTCGCAAGAAGCGTGTGGAAAAACCAAGGCGCAAAATAACTGCCCATGAACTGAGAAAAGTCAAGCGTGCAGCTGCCAAGATGCCACTTGCCACCAGTTTGGCCATATTTCAGAGCTGCAACATCACTGGAGTGCCCAAAAGCACAAGGTGTGCAATACTCAGAGACATGGCCAAGGTAAGAGAGGCTGAAAGACGACCACCACTGAACAAGACACACAAGCTGAAACGTCAAGACTGGGCCAAGAAATATCTCAAGACTGATTTTTCTAAGGTTTTATGGACTGATGAAATGAGAGTGAGTCTTGATGGGCCAGATGGATGGGCCCGTGGCTGGATTGGTAAAGGGCAGAGAGCTCCAGTCCGACTCAGATGCCAGCAAGGTGGAGGTGGAGTACTGGTTTGGGCTGGTATCATCAAAGATGAGCTTGTGGGGCCTTTTCGGGTTGAGGATGGAGTCAAGCTCAACTCCCAGTCCTACTGCCAGTTTCTGGAAGACACCTTCTTCAAGCAGTGGTACAGGAAGAAGTCTGCATTCTTCAAGAAAAACATGATTTTCATGCAGGACAATGCTCCATCACACGCGTCCAAGTACTCCACAGCGTGGCTGGCAAGAAAGGGTATAAAAGAAGAAAATCTAATGACATGCCCTCCTTGTTCACCTGATCTGAACCCCATTGAGAACCTGTGGTCCATCATCAAATGTGAGATTTACAAGGAGGGAAAACAGTACACCTCTCTGAACAGTGTCTGGGAGGCTGTGGTTGCTGCTGCACGCAATGTTGATGGTGAACAGATCAAAACACTGACAGAATCCATGGATGGCAGGCTTTTCAGTGTCCTTGCAAAGAAAGGTGGCTATATTGGTCACTGATTTGTTTTTGTTTTTGAATGTCAGAAATGTATATTTGTGAATGTTGAGATGTTATATTGGTTTCACTGGTAAAAATAAATAATTGAAATGGGTATATATTTGTTTTTTGTTAAGTTGCCTAATAATTATGCACAGTAATAGTCACCTGCACACACAGATATCCCCCTAATATAGCTATAACTAAAAACAAACTAAAAACTACTTCCAAAACTATTCAGCTTTGATATTAATGAGTTTTTGGGTTCATTGAGAACATGGTTGTTGTTCAATAATAAAATTAATCCTCAAAAATACAACTTGCCTAATAATTCTGCACTCCCTGTATAGTGAGATATTGTGTGCATATATATTGAGATATTGGGGCCGATTTATTTAGCAGTCAACCTGCTTATTCCGCTCGAGCCTTTAGGCTCGCCGAAATCAGGAATTAAGAAGCAGCGTAACTTGTCCGCCACTACTGAGGCGGCGGACAGCAATCATCCCGATCAGATACTCAATTGGTCGCAAATTTGCAGGGGGGTATTGCTAAAGCATTTCTTGAGAAATGCTTGTGCAATGATAAATGCAGAAAGCATATGCTGTCGGCATTTATCGATGTGCGGTGGATATGATCCGCTACAGCGGATCATGTCCGCCCACACAATGATAAATCGGCCTTATTTTATGCAGCTATAGTGAGATATAGGGGCCGATTTATTAATGTTCGGACGGACATGTGCTGCTGTAGCAATCATGTCCGACACACATTGCATATGCTGTCGGCATTTATCATTGCACAAGTATTTCACTTGAAATGCTTGTGCAATGCCGCTCCCTACAGATTTGCGGTCAATCGGCCGCTAGCAGGAGGTGTCAGTGAACACAATCGTATGTGATCGGGCTGATTACTGTCCGCTGCCTCAACGGTGGCAGACGAGATAAGGAGCAGCTGCGGAAACAGATGAATTTTGCTGCATTTGTGTGTATATATGTGTGTGTATTTAATGATCTCTCAGCAACTTAATTTAAATGCTGACAACAGGTGCCCCTGTAGCTCGGTCACCCCTAGTCACTTGCCCACTATTTTGAGCAATGCTTTCTGCTTCACCTATTTCTTTAACATTTTTTAACTGATTTTAGATGGAAATATTTTTCGTCTTAGAACCTTATACATATGTATTCTGTTCAGGCAAGCTGTGAATGAGACAAGGAGGAACTCTTGTAAATAAATGATGGTTATCAGTATGTAGCGCAGAAGGATAAGTGAAAATGTTGAACGTAACAATGGGTTTGCATGCGATACCAAGGAAGGCAAACTTAATTAGATGTTTATCACAAGTTTATATGCTGCAGCTCGTTTCTATTTCTATTATTTACCAAGTTGATTTTCCTATTGGCACTTTTTTTGCTAAGTGTACCCCCTCTTCCCTGGTAGTGTCTGATAAGAGTATTTCCTACGTCTATATGTTTCCTCCCCATTCAGACAGCTAATTATCCGCCAACATTGGCAGGCCGGGGAACGCTCTCTCAGACCTCTATCTGCATTTTTCGAAGCAGAGATTATTAGCTGTTCCCTCATCACACGACTGTCACTAGCGTATAGATTCTGTTTATTCTCAAAATAGATATTTATTTCACAGGTGAGAGGAGAAAAAAAATAAAATATGGTAATTTAATCGCAGTAAATCTTGCAGTTCATGTTAGGGGCAAAACCTTTTTCTAAGCTTAGGACAAAAGAATACAACAAGGATTGTATTTATAAACTATTTCCTATCAGACAGGCTTTACAATGTAACTTCTGGTACTTTTGTGTGTTGAAAAAAGGGACCGTTTGATTGAGAAAGATTAGAAGTCTATTAGAAATATAGAAGTGACAATAATAAACTTAAAGCGATACTAAAACCAATTTTTTTCTTTTGTGATTCAGATAGAGCAGCAATTTAATTAACGTTCTAATTGATCAATTTTTCTTCATTCTCTTGCTATCTTTATTTAAAAATCAGAAATAAAACTTAGGAGCCAGACCATTTTAGGTTCAGCACCCTGGATAGCGCTTGCTTATTGGTGGCTACATATTTTGTGTTTATTCTTCTCTAAACAGTTTTTCAGTGATATTTTCATTGTTTCACCCCAATTAGTAAAACAGAAGATTTTTTATTGCATATTTATATTAGCGATTCAACCGCATACTGATGCTTTTTTCGTCTTTTTCAGGGTGTCTCCGAAGACGCGAATAGTCTCGTCACTGGTTGTTATGCTTTTGATCTTCATTTTCATCACTGTATTGGTCAGAGTAGACACATCCACCTGGACACAGGAGTTCTTCGCCTTGACTTTGGTCTGCGTGGCCATTCTCTGTGGAGCAGCAAACGTCTTCACTGCCAGTGTCTTTGGGGTGACAGGAACCTTTCCAATGAAACACTCTCAGGCGCTGATTTCAGGTAACTGATTGCTTGATAAACCGTAGCTGCGCTCTGCATATTTGGTGTGAGAGAAACCTGATGCTGGGCTTGCGCTTGTATGTGCAGTCACTTGACTTGATTTGATTCACTACAGATAATATGCACATATCTTACACTAGTGGGAGCTAGCTGCAGATGGGTGTCTGCATATATTTGTCTCTTGTGAATGGCTAACTATATGTGGTATCTAGTTGCCAGTAGTGCAAAGCTGTTCCTTCAGCAGATGATAACAAGAGAATGAAGCTTATTTGATAATAAAAGTAAATTTGAAAGTTGTTTAAAATTCTATGTTCTATCTGAATCATGAATTACATTTTTGTGGTTTCTTGTCCCTTTAAAGGGTCAAACAACTCAAAATGTATTTCCTCAATAATTAAAGTGATGGTAAAGTATCCAATTGGTATAAACTGATCCGGAATAAAATTATATTTTAGATAGAGTTTAATCAATCCATTCTAATGAAGATACAATATAACTTACTTTTTAAAATAGCAATGAAATTCTAATACCCTGTGCTCTGGCCGCTCACTTCAAAAGTAATTTTTTTTTAGCTAATGGTTTTGACTGTTCTCCAATTGGTGTTCTAGCCATACGGTACACAATTTTATTTGTGGCTAGAACACGGATTGTAGAACAGTCAAAACCATTAGCTCAACAAAAAAAAAATACTTTTGAAGTGGGCGGCCGGAGCACGGAGTATTAGAATTTCATTGCAATATTAAAAAGTAAGTTATAACGCATCTTCGTTAGAATGAATTAATTAAAGTCTATCTAAAATATTATTTCCATTCCAGATCTGGTTATACAAATTGGAAACTTTACCATCACTTTATATAATGAAAATGAAACAAAATTGCAAGATACGTTTATTTAAATTTTTTGTGTCATTTTATATAGAGTACGTTATATCCCACATTAATTATTTACTAAATTGAAATATGAAATCATAGGTTTTAATAAAAGCTTTCACTATAAGTTTAATTTATACTCCATTTTTACAAACAATTACAATATATACAATTTTATAAATTTCACTATTCACCCTTTTTTTACACTAAGGGGCCCATTTATCAAAGGGCTTGCGGACCTGATCCGACACTGCGGATCAGGTCCGCAAGACCTCGCTAAATGCGGAGAGCAATACGCTCTCCGCATTTAACATTGCACCAGCAGCTCACAAGAGCTGCTGGTGCAACGCCGCCCCCTGCTGACTCGCGGCCAATCGGCCGCCAGCAGGGAGCTGTCAATCAACCCGATCGTATTCGATCGGGTTGATTTCCGGCGATTCCTGTCCGCCTGCTCAGAGCAGGCGGACAGGGTTATGAAGCAGCGGTCTTTAGACCGCTGCTTCATAAGTTGTGTTTCTGGCGAGTCTGAAGACTCGCTAGAAACACGGCCCTTCAAGCTCCGTACGGAGCTTGATAAATGGGCCTGTAAATACCTAAACACCCAAACTTCACACTTCGTTATCGCTATTTTCTGTATTCAATGCAAATGTATCTATATTTTTGTATATGTCTTCTTATATATACAGGGCTCAAAATTTTCACTTGCCATTGGCGAGTGGAAATTTAACAGTGGTGAATGAAAGTTAGTGAGTGAATGTCTACAAATATCTAAATTGATACTATAAACCCATGAAAGGGCAAGGATATGTTATTCCTCTTGGGCTATAGGGACCTAATTAGTGCTTAAAATGTTATTTCGAAAAGGGTAAACAGGGGCAGAGAGAGATTGATAAGGAAAAGTGAAAGTGGAGAAAAAGATAGCGTTAAGAAAGAGTGGAGATAAAAAAGTAAGACATTTGAGAAAGAAGAGAGAGAGTGTAAAGAGAAGATATGGGGTAGATTTATCAAATGTCGGGCGGGCATGATCCACTGTAGCTCGCTGTCGGCATTTATCATTGCACAAGCATTTCTGGTAAAATGCTTGTGCAATGCCACCCCCTGCACATTTGCATCCAATCGGCCTCTTGCAGGGGGTGTCAATCATCCAGATTGTATCCTCAGAGGTGACGGATGAGTTAAGGAGCAGCGGTCTTATGAATCACGGATGCGATTTGAAATCGTGATTAATCGCCACGGTTTTAAAACCGCAAGAGTATGCAATTTTTAGCCACGTCCCATTTGACGTCTCCTATGATGTACAAGAGGGCCGCCGACTTGCCGTGCCTGCCTTGCGATATTAAGCCGACTTACCGGGGAGCGCTGTGGCTGATGCGGGTTACAGGGAGGGGGGTGCGCTGTGGCTGATGCAGGTTACAGGGGGGGGGGGCGACTTAACAGGGTGCACTGGGCTGATGCGGGTTACAGGGAGGGGGGCCGACTTACCGGGGATCGCTGTGGCTGGTGCGGGTTATAGGGAGGGGGGCCGACTTACCGAGAAGTGCTGTGGCTGATGCGGGTTACAGCGAGGGGGGTGCGCTGTGGCTGATGCAGGTTACAGGGAGGGGGGTGCGCTGGGACTTATGTGGGTTGGGGGCTGATGGTGGTTACAGGCGGTGCTTATTATTTTTTTATTATTATCGGTTATTTGTAGAGCGCCAACAGATTCCGCAGCGCTTATGATGTTAATGGGGGTGCTTATTGGGGGGTTACAGTGGGAGCTGATGGGACTTATGTTGGTTACAGAGGAGGGCTTATGGGGGTTACAGGGGGTGCGGGGTTACAGTGTGAGCTGATTGGGCTTATGTAGGTTACAGAGGGCGGCTTATGGGGGTTACAGGGGGTGCAGGGTTACAGTGGGAGCTGATTGGCCTTATGTAGGTTACAGAGGGTGGCTTATGGGGGTTACAGGGGGTGCAGGGTTACAGTGGGAGCTGATGGGGCTTATGTAGGTTACAGAGGGGGGCTTATGGGGTTTACAGGGGGTGCTGACATGAAAATCGCGATTAAATCGCTGTTGTGATTATTTTTTTCCCCATATCGTCCAGCCCTACTTCTTAACTTAAGTTTCAGGCACAATAAGGTGTTTACCTTGGCTAAACATATGCAAAAAATGTGGGGTTAGTGGGTGTGGAGTGGGTGGTAAAGTGGCTTAGGGCTTGAAATTTCGAGCCCTAATATATATATGTATGTATTTAAGAATAAATAGAACATATTCTTCTATGTGAAAAACATTGGAATGTTAAATATTTAAAGTAAAGAAACAGTTAAACATTGTATTAACCCCTTAATGACTTTCTATGGGGGTTGCTTTTCCCACTCGTAATCAAGCCCTGTGACATTGTATGTATGTTGCTGCCCCTGTCCAAACTTATCAGTGTCCCGTTTATAGTGCAGAGCAACGTGAAAGTAGTAAATAAGCAATAGCCATATTGTCTATGGCAGTCACCTGCTACCTGAAAAATTATAATTTATATTTATACATTGCTGTTTGGGGGGGGGGGGGTCAAGATTAAAGTCCCCAGAAACTATCAAATTTGAAGTTTGGAATTGTAAAAGCTTAAAGGGCCAGTCAACCCAAAAAATGTTTTTAAGCAACTTTCTAATTTATTCCTATTATCAATTTTTCTTCATTCTCTTGCTATCTTTATTTGAAAAAATAAGGCATCTAAGCTAAGGAGCTAGACAATTTTTGGTTCAGAACCCTGGACAGCACTTGCTTATTGGAGGGTGAATTTATTAACCAATGAGCAAGAACAACCCAGGTTGTTCACCAAAAATGGGTCAGCATCTAAACTTACAGTCTTGCTTTTCAAATAAAGATACCAGGAGAATGAAGACAATTTGATAATAGGAGTAAATTAGAAAGTTGCTTAAAATTGCATGCTCTATCTGAATCACAAAAGAGAAAATTTGGGTTCAGTGTCCCTTTAATTATATAATGTGTGCAACGATTATTACTGCAAACTGTATCCCAATTTGATTGATAAATACTGTGGAAGTAAAAGTACTTACTAGTTCCCCCTCGGCCGTTTAGAAATGGCCGCCTGGGCTCTCCTACCCTTGATGCTATCCTGATCTTTCTCTCATCGTCCAATAAATCAAACAAGTCAATCCGGCGTGTGCATGCGAAATGCGTTGTTTATGCTGAAGGGGGCTTTATCAGTTAGGAATAAAAAACAACCGCTCAGTATCATAGTGGTTCTTGTATGCGGCGGATCAGTGTGTGCATTCTCTTAATCGACGGCCGCATACAAGAACCACTATGATACTGAGCGGTTGTTTTTGATTCCTTACTGATAAAGCCCTGTTTAGCATAAATGGCGCATTGTGCATGTGCAAATAGGCAGGAACGCGGCGGATCGACTTGTTTGATTTAGTGGACAATGAGAGAAAGATCAGAATAACATCGGGGGAAGGAGGGCTCAGTCGGGAATTTCTAAATGGCCGAGGGGGCTCTAGCAAGTGCTTCTAGTTCCACAGTATTTATCGCTCTAAATTGAGATACAGTTTGCAGTAATAATCGTTGCACACATTATATAAATAAGTTAGAACATTTTTTGGGTTGACTGGTCCTTTAAGCTTTAATTTATTCCAGAAACTAGAATCATTCTTGTTTGGAAAATAGACATTACATATAATTAAAATAATTTGACCATTTTTTTTATTTTTTTATCATTGTTCGGTATTCGGTTCCTGGAAGAGAATTTCATTTTGAAGATTTTTGTTGAATAGAATGGCAATGCCCTTTTTTCTTTTAACAGAGTTGCAATTACACTTTCCACATTTAAATTTGAGTTGATATATTTTGTGTTCTTTTAAATGAGTTTCATCAACAAAATCAATATCAGGTTTATGTTTTCCTAATTTTTTTAATTATGAGTTTTCTTTTATAGGGGAAGAGATACCCCCCCACATTCCATGATAATATTTTAATACCTGTACTCATCTTTAAAAGGTGTACTTAGAAGGAAAAACAAAATAAAAACCCTTTAAAATTAATCTCTTTTATGCTGCTATTATACAATACACCTACTGATTTACATTTTCTTAGCAAATCAGCTCGTAGAACTACACCACAATAAAGACGCATACAGCTATCGCCTACAGAACTCGGATTACCCTTCCTAAAGATATTAATATCTTACAATAGTTTATACATTAATCCTATTAACCTAAACATATCACATCTTTAAATCTCAAGTTATCTGAGAATAATATTAGTTAAACCCTAGGACCTATAATCCCATATTCTATATAGTTATGTCTTATCTCCAATGACGTTTTGTTCAAGAAAAACCTTTGCTTCCTTATAATTATCAAAAATCAAGGTTTCATCTTGGGTTGAAATGTTTTACTTAGCAGAATAAATAATTACAAACTTAAAGATATACTAAACCCAATTTTTTTCTTTCATGATTCAGACAGAGCATGTAATTTTAAGCAACTTTGCAATTCACTCCTATTATCAATTTTTCTTAGTATTTTTATTTTTTAAATCAGGAATGTAAGCTTAGGAGCGGTACCCATTTTTTGTTTTTGTTTAGCACCTGGTTGGCGCTTGCTGATTGGTGGCTAGCTACCAACCAAAGATGGTCTGGCTCCTAATCTTACATTCCTGCTTTTAAAAATAAAGATACCAAGAAAAATTGTTAGTTCATGTAAATAACATTGTGCTCACGCCCGTGGAGTTACTTATGACAGGTTACTGATTGGCTAAAATGCAAGTCTGTCAAAAGAACTGAAATAAGGGGGAAGTCTGCACAGACTTAGATACAAGGTAATCACAGAGGTTAAAAGTATATTATAACCGTGTTGGTTGTGCAAAACTGGGGAATAGGTAATAAAGGGATTATCTATCTTTTTAAACAATAACAATTCTGGAGTAGACTGTCCCTTTAACATTAATTCTGAAGTGTAGGATAGCCTACTAAATGTATATACAAATATCAGCACCGGTCGTCATATATCAAATGATAATACTATCTCACCACATGATCTTTATTTTCAACCTATGTACGCCCCTGTCTGCCGTCGCTTGATAGCTCGAGCCCTATATATAATATGGTTAAAAAACACTATTACAAACATTGCTGCCATATAGTGGTCAAAACTCGTGCACGCTCCTGACCCTTCCTCAGTATGCTTTCATAATAATAGAAATAAACTGGAAAGATTTTAAAATTCAATATTAAAGGGACAGTAAAGTCAAAATTAAACATTTATGATGCAGATAGAGGATGTAGTTTTAAACAACTTTTCAGTTTATTTCCATTCTCAGATTTGTTTTGCTTTCTTGGCATCCTTTGTTGAAGAGTAGCCTCGGGGTCAGCAGTGCACTACTGGGAGTTATCTGAACATATTTAGTGAGCCAATGACAAGCTATATAAATGTGCAGCCACCAATCTCAGTAGTGCATTACTGCTCCTGAGCCAACTAAGGTTATACTTCAAAAAAGGATACCAATAGAAAAAGCTCATTTATTTGATAATAGTATATTGATATATTTGATAATAATAATTGAAAATGTATTGAAAATGACATGCTCTAGCTAATCATTAATGATTCATTTTGACTTTACTGTCCCTTTAACTTCCACGTCCCTTTAAATATTTATCGTGTACAACAAAATGAAGCAGTAATACAAATAGGCAAGCCATAGGCAGGGATGTATGTGAGCGCATTGTTTAATTAGTTGCTCTACCCTTGTATGTAATTCATTTGCATACTTGATGATCTGCTGATACATTTGTATGACTGATGAGTCCCCTGCAGGATTTTAATATGGTGCTGTTTTTATTCGGGTTTTTTTTTTCCTTAAATGCATTTGTCAAGTTCACAGACACTTCTGTTATTTATTATTCGCAAATGTCTCCTTGGGGTAAAAAATAGAAAACGTACGTACATTTGTTTTGAAATTTTGCACTCTGTAATTTAACCCCATGTCGAGAATGTAATCTTTTTCGTTGATTAAAGATTGGAACAACTTGAAAGAGATTATTTCCTTAGTAACAATGACATGAATAAAAACAGAAACCTTTCATACTTGTCATTATGGAATTAAATATCATTTTGTAGATATATTTCAGCTATGCACTGTGTACAGAATGTAATAGCCCTAACTGACAACAGATGGCGCTACAGATTTGTGCCAAGCTATGATTATAAGGCTTTTTATTGAACCGTTATTGATAAAATAATTTCAATTCAAAGCTTTCTGAAAAAATCAATTGAACAACCTGTTGATTAATTTCATTTTTAAATACCACCGTTTTCTGTCTTAGGTAGTAGACCCTGTTAAAACAGTCTGATTTCCATTGTCCGCTTTCATTTCAAGTCAGTGATTTGTTTCAATGAAATGAACATAAAAGATCTTGTATTTGCAAAACTATAGTCTTCAAACATATTAACATATAGTCTGACTGTATAAAGGCTGTGAATACCTTGTTTGCTGCAATTGTTTTTTTCAATTGCTGAACTTCCCCTTACCTCTTGTCATTGTTCGGAGAAGCCAATCCAGACTTATCAATAGGTTAGACAAAGACACTCTGATTTTGTTAGTAAAACTTGCACTGTTTTTCAGTATCTTATCTGATCACTGAGGGCAATTATTACTGAAAGGATTAGGCTTGTGAAATCTGTAGTGTGCTTCTAATCCTCAGAACTGGAAAGTCCACAATTTTCAAAGTTAAATTGCAAGAAAAGAAGGTAAAAAGTAAATTGTTAATTTGTTATTGAACATATAATAAACAATTTTGGCCCAGATTACAAGTTGAGCGATAATATTTATTTGAGCACAGGGTAAAAAAATTGTGTGGCCGGATTATCGCTGGTATTACAAGTTGAAAACCCAAGCAAATAACTCAGGTATGGTAATTTCTGGACTTCAAATATAATTATTTACTGCTTGCGCCGCTCTAACCCGACACTGCGCTAAAACCACAGGTTCATTAGGAATACTTTACATTCCTATGTTCATCACTAGAATAAAGAGGTCTTTTTTTAAATATATATTCAATATATATATATATATATATATATATATATATATATATATATATATATATATATATATAGGGCTGGGCGATATGGGGGGGATCTCAATTTTTTTATAAAAAAAAAATCGTGATTTTCTTATAAATTACTATAACACCTTAATTTTGCACATGTGACGGGTCTCTCCCTCTGAGCAGTCAGCGTTCCTGGGATGTCCCGGAGAGGAGGGGCGGAGCATAGACTAGGAAGGAGATGTCTCTAGCAGGTGATTGGTGGACTGGTGTTACTGTAGCATGAAAGTGGCCCATCGTAATTTAGCACCAACACGACACCGGCTTTTTCATTACAGGCGGTGCTGTGGGATCATGCTACTTTCTGTTCTCTCACTACCGTTCCTGTGAGCCCCACGTCTTCACATCTGAGGGAAAATATTAACTTGTTCTAATGTTTAAAATGCACTCAGGTCCCCGGGAGGCAGCTTAGAAAATACTCCCAGGGACCTCAGTGTTTTTGATGTATTTTGTGAATTTGTTTTAACCCTTACACTTTAATTCAGGGCTCAAGTCACACTAAATATTCAAGCACAATTCCGACTTGCACTCGAGCGCAACCTATAACTTTTCAGTTTCTATAGCAAACAGTAGGAACAGATACACTGAGCTATTCAAAAACTCCAGGAACATACATAATGCTATTGGCAGGTGTTTAGCATGTTGGCTCACAAGCCCATTACACTTCAGCTTAAGTCAAGGGGATGAAAATCAGGCAACAATAGGTTCCTCTGTCCCGTTTTTGTAATGTTAGCCAAGGAGCCATTCACCTTAAAACAACAGAAATTCTGGTGTTGACTGTCCCTTTAATAGTAATAAGAGGGACAAATAATTGAAATACCATTTTCTATCTTCAGATTCTATATTCTTTTTTATGGCTGTATTCCTTGGTGTTGTGTTTATTTGAGTGGATATAAATGCATTGTGTTTTTTATTATGATTCAGTGCCCTGCATCTTGTAATCAGACATTTTTAGATCATTATTTTTTATTGTTTGCTATTGACTGATCAGTGAATACTATAGAAATAATCTTCTGTAATCCTAATTATGCTTCTACGTCTAATTGTCTGAGCCGCTACTATTGTATTATTCCAGCCACTTGAACTTGAAGTGCTTTTGCTTTCAGGTGTTGAGTTCAACTGAAATTAGGTCTAATTAGTCATAATTAACTCCAGTGACAGAGACGTTGAAGGCTAATTCACGGGGCTGTCACTAGTAATCACAGGAACACTGAGCAAAAGACCCTGCACCAAATGAAATGATAATTCAGTTAGAAACAAAGCTCATAAGGAAATATGTTAGCAAATGGTTGCACTAAAGCTTGCAATTCATTTATTTATCTCACAACAGCATTAAAGGGACACTAAACCCAAAATCTTTCTTTCATGATTCATATAGAGAATACAAATTTAAACAACATTACAATTTACTTCTATTATTTATTTTGCTTCATTTATTAGATATCCTTAGTTGAAGAAAAATCAATGTACATGGGTGAGCCAATCACACAAGGCTTTGATGTGCAGCAACCAATCAGCAGCTACTGAGCAAGAATATGAAGAGAATAAAACACATTAGATAATAAAAGTAAATTAGAAATATGTTTAAAATTGCATTCTCTTCCTAAATCATGAAAGAAAAAATGTGGGTTTCATGTTGCTCTAAAGGGACATTAAACCCCTCTTTTTTCCTTTTATGATTCTGACATTTTTAAACATCTTTCCAATTTACTTCTTTGATCTAATTTGCTTTGTACCCTTGGTATTCTTTGTTGAAAAGTATACCTAGGTAGATTTAGGATCTGTGAGCTAGTTGCTGATTGGTGGCTGCACATATATATATGCCTCTTGTGATTGGCTTACTGAAGTGTTCAGCTAGCTCCCAGTAGTGCATTGCTGCTCCCTCAAGGGGCACCAAAAGAATTGATAATAGAAGTAAATTGAAAAGTTGTTTACAAATGTATGCTCTATCTCAGTGTTCTCAAAATACTGGCACCAGGGCCATATGCGGCCCTTAAAATAGTTTTAATCTGGCTCTCCCTTATTGTATAAGTAAACCAGTTATTTTTTTTATGGTTCTAAAAGGTGTAACTAGTTTTTGTTCTATATAGGCACTCACAAGATAAATATAGACAACTGTCTATGTCTATTGTGGGCTACAACTCCCACCATGCACTTCTACTTGGGTAAAATTCCAGTTCTTAATATATCCAGTTCCTGAGCACTTACTTAGTTCAAGCGACCCCCATCAGAGAAGCACACTTGGCCAGTGGCCCGCAGATAGAGCTTGAGACCCCTGCTTTATCTGAATTATGAAAGAAAATGTTTGGGATTCATGTCCCTTTAAAGGGACATACAAGTTTAAAAAGAAATATGTTAGAGCAGTACATTATAGCACTATATAAAATCACAATTATTATTATTATTATTATCAGGTATTTGTAGAGTGCCAACAGATTCCGCAGCGCTATCGAGATCTGTGTTTTTTGGGCAGAAAATGTTACTTTTTGATTTTGCGCACAGTAGACAGATTTTGGCTGATTCATGTACTCACAAATAGATTTTTGTAGCTAGAAAAAAAGCCTATTTAGCTTATGGAGCTGGAAACTTCTCTGCGATTACAATACATTTTCGGCTCACTTTTGAGCTACTTTTCGAGCCAATTCTGGCTTGTCGAATTCGGTACCTCAAGGCACTTGATAAGAAGGGCTTTTCCGGCTCTTGCTAGATTATTTCACGGCTATTTCCAGTCTTTTAGCTTGCACCTATGTTAAACGTGGCCACTGTAGACATTATAGAGGTTTGTTAGCATACATGGTGATGATTCATTAAAGCTTCATTCATCCCTTTTGGAGAGGCTGTATACAGTCACAGTTACATTTGTAGTGGCATGTACACATGTGTAGATGTGATGACTACAGCTATAGGGATCTACAGGAAAACTCACTTCAGGACAACATCTGCAAATGGCGTGAGTTCATATTTCCTATTTGATTGTATTTCTCACTCACATGATTGTCACAAACAGGGCAGGCACTACTGCTAACAAATCTAAATGCATCTTTTATATTATCCGGATAGGCAGACTACATAGTTTTTCTATTGCTTTATGGGTGTTTTAAAAACTTTCACAAGGATTCTCTTTTTTGTTAAAAGCCCGGTTACGGGGGCGGAGCCTAGCAGCCCAGGTTAATGGCCCCACACTGAAACGGCTCTGCAGACCGGAGTATTGCCTAAGGACACTATGACCCAAATTTAACAGATATTCGCTTGGGATCGGAGGGGGCATCAAAACAAACATCTGAGGCAACAGTTGGGAACATTGATGCTACCATATCCCCATCTAATTAAGCTACCCAGGGCCTCTCTAATCTGCGCCATTGCTGTTACGCATCACAGAAACGGACCGCGCCTTTACATCCCGCTTTGACATACCATGAAGGCACCTTACATAATGGGCTGGGACATAACTCAAATAAGTGGTCATTTTGGCTGGCAATCGAGCTTGACAAGGAGTTTTCCAGGCTCTCAACACCTAAGTATTGTAGCACCCTGGGAGTGCCATCACTATCACCATCAACGGATCCTCCTGTGGTATATGAGGTGAGATCTGGGTGACAAAGGAATAAGAGCAGTGCGGGTGAAATTATGCAGCTTATTAAATACATTGTAAGCCCATACTAGCTAGCCGCGCGGGTTGTGGATAAGAGCATATTGGGCCCTATTAAAAGTAGCTACGCCAGAGCGGTATATCCGCCGCGCCTCTTTCTAGACTCAAAGCAATCATTACCAGCTCATAGCCTGGGGGACACAGGTGTATCATTTTATTAACATCAACAGTTTAAAGCTTTATTGAAGGTGTGGGAACAAGAACTGTTTATAGCAAAGGGCACTTCTCGGGTGCAATTTTATAGGGGTATGCCCTGCAAACGCGCCCCCAAAGCAAACAAGCCGGCCTCCTCGCTGCTTATGAGCCAGTACCTAAAACCCCACACAGTAGTCACAGATCAACTACCTGATCAGAACACACAATCTACAGAAACAAGCAACAAACATATGCAACCAGCTATGGAGCAGTCAGGAGCCCAACTTATCACTAGAGAAAACCTGAGGTCCCTCTCCTCTAAGGATGACATCAAAGAAGTTCTCTCTGAGGTGAGGGGGCTTTTTGGTGATCTTTAGAAAGACTTATCCCAGCTTAATACAAGGGTGGACACTATTGAGCAATCACAAGGCACACTACGCTCTGAAGTTAATAGGAACTCCCAGACTTTAACTCAGCAAAATGAGGCTATTGGCTTCCTCATGGAAAAAATTGAGGACCTTGATAATCACAATAGGAGGAATAACCTGCGTATCAGAGGCATTCCTGAATCTGTCACCCCTAATGCACTAATTGGCTACCTTCAAGACCTCTTCAGAGTGATTAAAAGCACCCCCGCCTCCCCTGATGTTTCAATAGAAAGAGCCCACAGGTCGCTGCGGCCTAAGCCGTCCCCCAAAGCACCCCCCAGGGATGTGATAATACGCTTCCTAAGCTATGTAGACAAGGAAAAGATCGCCAGGGGGGCCAGAGTCAAAAGCCCATTAACACATGCAGGGATACCACTTCAGGTCTTCTCAGACCTCTCACCTGCAACGCTGCAAATGCGAAGGGAACTAAGACATGTCACTGAAACCCTCAGAACTCATACAATACCATATCGCTGGGGTTTTCCTCTTAGCATAATTGTTAATCACAATGGACTAACAGCTGTCTATAGAATGGAGCACAACCTTCCGGAATTCTTTAAAGCACTGGGTATCACTCAGATCAGGGAGCCCACCCCAGACCATTCATCACAGATTCCAACACCCTCTTTCAACAATCTACATCAGCCCTTGAACCCCAATTCAGAAAGAGTTAAAACACCGGAACCTGGATCTGGCAACAAGTGCTGGTCAACGGACCCCAACGGCCGAGAACAGGAGGAAGAAGATTGATACAGAGCTACAACTGGGGTTCGCTGAACCCTCTCTCCAATCTGACCCACAGAGTTGCTGTCTAAGTGGACTTTTCCTGCAGAATTTTATGGACTGGTCCAAGCTACTGAGGGGGATCTCCCCGAGAGACTCACAAGAAGCAACAATGTTCAGATGAGTAGAAAGTTACTTAACCAGTTCATCTTGTTTTTGTTTACTCATGCTTTGATTATTATTTTATCTTACTAGTATGTTTTATATTTTGCATGAACTAGATAATTGTTCAAACGTGTTACTTTGTCAAATGCTCATATACCCCATCACACATACATACATATACCAACACCACCCAGAGCCTTCAGCGTCTGTTCACTTAACACTACCACACTACTACTAGACCCAAACCAGCTCTGTCATACGACCACAAGCAGGTATTGTGTAAACTCGAAACCAAATTCCTGAGTACACCAGGACGCTGGACCGTAACATAAACCGCTCTATATATATTCTAGCAAGACTCATACAGCCCCAACTTGTGACACTGGAATCTGCACTTATGGGAAACGTCATGAGATATATCGACACCCTTACTGACTGACTTCCCCCACCTGCCTCAACCACCCTAACTACACTCACGACCCCCTCCACCCCTCCATAGCGAAAGGAAACACTTGAAGTACATTAACAAGTCATATCAAAAGACCACATGTTTTTTACCCAACTGAATAAATAGGCAATACAAAGTCTCATTCCCCGCTATCTATTGATAACAGTTTATTGTTATATTGAAATTGTCTCACTGTTACTTATATTTTTTCTGGCCCAGTTTGGGCCTGTTGATTATCTATCTGCTTAACTTCAGTGAATTGTGATTTACCCTGTCTTAGCCACTTTGACATTATTACTACTTGATAATTATAAGTTCTCTGGATAATTTCGTTGTTTGAACCGGGCGCGAGCAATATCCTACCCTTGCACACACCCCACATTCCTCCCTTCCTCATCCCTCTTCTCTTATTAAAGCGTCAGACATGTACCCCAAGCATAACTTATACCTTGTCTTGATATATATTGGTCTTAACCTTGCACTATATACCAGGGTTTATAATATGTCTAATACAAATAAGGGCCAACTCATCATTTTCACCACTATCATCGTCAAAGGTTTTAACACTCCGCAAAAAAGGAACATCGTACTTACAGATTTACATAAACACAACAGTGCAATTATACTTCTTCAAGAAACTCATTTAAAAAAAGGTAAAGAACCGCGCTGGCTTCACCACAAATATTCCACAGCCTTCTTTGCATCAGGCCCTACTAAAAGAAACGGAGTAGGTATCCTTTTTAAAAAGGATATACCCTTCCAAAAATTTCACCTAGAACAAGACACGGAAGGCCGGTTATTGATCCTGTCAGGATTACTATACAATAGACATCTCACCATAGTTAATGCCTACTTCCCAAATCGAGCTCAGAAAACCTTCATGCGACAATTGTCTAATAGCATCATTGACCATAAAAAAGGGTTGCTTACTGTCGGGGGCGATTTCAATATTCCACTGGATCCCACGAAAGACACACAGTCCGGTTGCTCACACATTCCACAACGAGACATTAAATATATTAACAACCAGTTGCAATCCCTTACTCTGCACGACACCTGGCGTATCTTTCATCCCACTACATCAGACTATACTTTCTACTCGCACCCACACAACACCTATTCACGCATTTACTATATATTAACAGATGCACTCACATTATCCTTGGTTAAAAATATCCGCATTCATTCCATTACTTGGTCAGACCATGCTCCGGTATCCTGCACAATCAATTGGCCTGAAAAAACAGTGTCTCCTTTCCAGTGGAAACTAGATGAAACCCTCCTTGACCACCCGATTGTTAGTCAGGAAATAGAAAAAGGATTAGCAGAATATTTCTTACATGACGATGATACTAACACTTCATACTTCAACATCTGGGAAGCGCATAAATGCGTTCTGAGAGGCGAATTCATAAAACATAAAGCCATCCTTACTAAACACAATAGACTCAGAAGTGAAAACCTCTTAGATAAAATACACACACTAGAAATAGCACACAAGCGATCCCCTCAAAATGTTACCCTGCTGACAGAGCTAAAGGAAACAAGGACGGAATTTAACACTTATATGCAATACGAATACCAGAAGCAGGCGTTCACCCTCCAACAAAAATATTTTGAACAAGGAAATAAGTCGGGCAAACTTTTGTCCAGAACTATCCGTAGAAAACAACTAAAAGCATACATACATGTAGTTAAAAACAAAGAAGGAGAGGAGAAAAAAGATAGTGTAGCCATAGCAGATATTTTTCAAAACTACTATACATCATTATATAATTTATCTGGGACACAACCACAATTATACTCTGATGAAATTAAAAAAAGTAAATTACATCAATACTTAGATAATGTCAACATTCCCCATCTCACAGAAGAACAATCCATCAAATTAGACTCTCCTATAGCTACAGCCGAAATAATAACAGCCATTAATAGCTTGCCAACCGGGAAATGCCCGGGCCCAGATGGGTTTGGCACTAAATACTATAAAAAATTCTCTCAGATCCTAGCCCCCAGACTATGCAAAGCATTCAACACGCTAGAGGAAGGAATTAGCTTTCCAAAATCCAAAGCTCACATCACCGTAATCCCTAAACCGGGTAAACCCCCAACACTCCACAAAATTTTCGCCCCATATCCCTCCTGAATACAGATGTGAAGATTTTCGCTAAAATCCTAGCTGATAGACTTAACCCTATCCTGAACCAAATCGTCTCAACAGATCAAGTTGGTTTTATCCCCAATAGAGAGGCAAGAGACAACACCTTGAAGGTCACTCAATTAATTGCTTATGCGCAGGCTAATCATATCCCATTAGCTCTTATTTCCACTGATGCTGAAAAAGCATTTGACAGGGTGGACTGGGATTTTCTCAGGGCTGCCCTGTCAAAATTCAACATTAGTCAAGCATTTATAAACAAAATGTTTTCCTTATATTCAGAACCCACGGCTAAAATCAAAATCAACTCCATCTTATCAGAGCCCTTCCACATCAGAAATGGCACCCGGCAAGGATTCCCCCTATCGCCCATTTTATTTGCCTTATAAAAGGCATCCATACGTTGCACTCAGAATATAAACTGGCAATGTACGCCGACGATATCCTTCTTACCATTACAGACCTAGATCATTCACTACCCCCTTTAATGGCAGAGTTCAGGGAATATGGCCAACACTCAAACTTCCACCTAAATTTAAACAAATCTGAACTACTAAACATCAATACCCCATCCCACGTCACGGCTGAATTGGTTAAAACATGTCCCCTCCATGTCCAGACCTCCCAGCTAAGATATTTAGGTGTTTTTCTGACCGCAGACACTCAGGTCTCATTTACTTCAAATTACAAATCACTACTAACAGACTTTACTAGGGACTTATCTTGTTGGAAAAACAAACCACTTTCGTGGATCGGCAGAATTCACGTAGTCAAAATGAACATCTTACCCAGGATCCTATATCTCATGCAAACTTTACCAATTCCCTTACCTAAGCAATACATAACACAACTACAAGGCAATATAGAACAATTTATATGGGGCTCCATCAGACTGAGAATTCCCAAAAAGACATTGTACATGACTAGAGACAGGGGAGGGCTGGGTGTACCCAACTTGGGGAAATACAGGCTTGCCACACTAACACAAAGACTTATAGACTGGTGCCACAATACCAGCCACAAACAATGGATACAGTTAGACAGAGAAATACTCATGACCCCAAATGCAAGTTGGTTATGCTGGCTTCAGCCTGCTTATAGACCCAAGGTGATTAATGCCTATCCTCTCCTCCTTGAATTTTTCACACAATGGGATAAATTGGTCGCAACTAGCACCCATGTTACCTCTAAACCATCTCCATTATCCCCCCTACTCAATAACCCAGAGATTCCTTTTCTCCCCTCCATATCTCACACACCGCCTCACGCCCCTAAAATTCCGGCCCACACCTGGAAAAGTATCATCATGGATCGTAAACTTATCTCATGGCAGGAGCTAAGGGAGGAGGAACCTTGGTTCCCCTCCTCTTGGTACTCCTACACACAGCTTGCCCATTACTTAAGTTCTCATAAGCAAAAAAGTAATTTCACTAGACAGATTTTAAGACCTTGTGTGCACTCCCCTTCACCCCGCGTCACACACTCTCTTCCATATACAGAATTCTATCTAACACAGGTCCAGATGACCTTCCAGCTTATTGCCATAAATGGTGCAAAGATTTGAATATAGAAATGGATAGGAAAGAATGGGGGAAAACATTCAAACATCATAAAAAGTCTCCAGTCTCAGCAAAAATTCTGGAGATGAACTACAAGTTCTTAGCCAGATGGTACCTCACACCACAAAGGTTACACATAATATACAAACACGCTAGCAGTAGGTGTTGGCTGGGATGCGGGGAGACTGCTGATCTATTGCATATATGATGGACATGCCCCAGATTGTGCCCCTTCTGGCCCCAGGTCTTCGCATATATGAACAAAATATTCTCTTCACAAATCCCACAGGACCCACACATCATACTTTTTTTAGACCTACCAAATCTCAAAGATGATGTTAAAACAGCCTTATTGTACATAATGCTGAGTAGTGTGAAAATTCTGATTCCACAACAATGGAAAATCATAAACATCCCCACATTGGAGGAGTGGATGGAGCAAGTGAGTGTGCTATTATCATTAGAGAGATACCACTATTTTAAGATAGAGAAGATAGCCACTCATGAAATGATGCTTATGAGATGGAACACCTCCAAACCCACTCCGACTGCCCAATAGAATTAAAGGTTGAACGGTCCCTCCCACACTTTATATACCCTTCACACCTCATGTCTGCTCGTGACGCTTCCCCTAACCACAACCCCACCCCCTCCCTTGCCCGCTCGCGCCCGGTGATGATGTTGTTGAAGTTGAAGTGGATAACATTGTCAAGCCAGGTTGAGTGTTTACATGTACGTTTTTGTATATGCATAGGGTCTGCACCGGAGGAAACTGTGGAGCGGACCACTGTGTAACTGACATTTGCCTGCAATTGTATTGTAATATACTTATTTTATACATGTTCCCAAGATCCAGGCTCACCTTTCTTAAACCTCCTAACATTTATTGGGCTAACTAATAAACCCATACTGGCAGGCCCATCCGCTAGAGTTGAGTTATTGTATCCATTATAACCTATCCAGAACTTTTAGCTCTCACGCCTTTATTAGACATGGAGTGAATACTGTTATAGACTCTCAATCAGTTTGGCTATTCCTGTCAAGATCACTGTTCACTGTATCACAATATGCAAGAACTGTTTTATTCATTCTCTGTATGTTATTCTTTATCTCAATAAAAGAAATTTAAACTCAAAAAAAAAAAAAAAAGCCCGGTTACATTTTGTCATGAACTGTAAACAAAATGGAGGATACGAGTTTCTATGCAAAAAACACAAAACTTTTTTTTTTAACAGGATTTTCACTTCTTATAAACAGTAAATTGTTACCCCGCTTGTTTGCTGCTTAGTATCTTTTTAAGAGACCCTTAAATGTAATTGTGCTATCAGGTAGGTTTTTATATAGAGCAACTAATACAAACTCATTCACGCCAGTGCATATATTATTCCGCTCACAGTCACAAATGCTTGTTCCACATTACAAGTTCAGTAATATAGGCACTGTCGTAAATGAATTTGGACCTTCGCATGTAAATGAGTATTTTCCTTGTCAAGTGCACAAAAGGGTCAGATGAATAGAGCTTTGCTGTAACTTTTAAGAGGTATGAATGAGCTATTGTATGTGTCAGTTTCAGGAGATGACCCAGTCTTTTTCAGGAGCTTATCTGTTGAAAATGCCTTCACAGCGACAGTCTTTTAAAAATATACAATGCAGCATTGTGATCACTTGAAAAACTTGGTTCCAAAAAACATTTTCGTGAGCTGATAGATTGTGATTAACTCCATTTATCACTATGTTAAAGGGACATAAAACCCAAAACTGTGCTTGATTAAGATAGAACATACAATTTTAAACAACTTTCCAATTTACATCTGTTATCAAGAGCTAGCTGACCGCATCTGGTGAGCCAATGACAAGATGCATATGTGTATATCCACCATATCCTCCCAGTAGCTGCTTCTAAACCTACCTAGGTATGCTTTTCAACAAAATATACCAAGAGAAAGTTAACTTGACATGAAAAAAATTAAAAGACTCTTAACATTGCTTATCTATGTGATTCATGATAGTTTAATTTTGATTTCTGTCCCTTTAACAAGTAAAGACTATTTTGTGATATTGATGAGGCTGCACTAATTAAATATTTTATTCACTTCAGAGCACTGACTATTGTAGTGTTATGTTCTTTAGTGTAAAGCAGGGTATTAACTTTACCCGTCGCAGTGCATGAGGTCTGATAGCTGCCAGTGGCTATAAAGGGTCATTCAAGCGATTGACAATTACCATTATGTAATTGATATTGTAATTTTTGAGAATACGCCCATATAACTTAATGTGATATCTTGTTCCTGCACATAATTGAGCTGGTTAGGAGTCTATTACCATATGAAGCCTGAACTGCAGCATATTCATTTCTAATTCCCATAATTAAGTGTTGCTTTGCCTCTCTGTATTCATTAATATAACCTAGATATTTGCAGCTTATTACTTGAGTGCCACATTGTCATTGTCATTGTACAAGTAACACACTTCAAGGACATTCTAGGCTCTACATATTTCTTATAGGTGTATTTCAAAGTGCTTAAAAGTATCTTAAAATACACAGGGTGTACTTTATTTTGCCTCTCGCTCTGCATTGTATATTATTGAGACAGTTTTGTTGTGCACAATGTAGGAAGCTGACAATTGAATGACATTTAAGATGTTATTAACCCTAAATTGTAGGGAACAAGTAATCAAGTCATTGTTGCATGGTTTTGTTTCGTTTGGTTTTGTATTGTTTTGGATGGTTTTGTATTGTTAATTTATTCCAGGAGATCTGTGTACAAGGTTCCCTATCCCAGACTCCAAAGCTTAACCGCCCAATCTGTAGTCAAGAGGGAGTGGATCTCTCTAATTTTGAATCCAAGGATTTGAGGTTAGACGACAAGGGAAGCAGGGGTTGAGTGAGGACATGCAATCTGGCATATAAAAATTTGGTATAGTGGGAATTCAGGACATATGATAGTTAGCTCAACACAGGGTAAAGTGCATTCACCCAGATTTATTTTTGGCGACTGCTATTATATATACACATTTTTATAGTTAGGTGTCTTTTTCTTTAGGAATCGGGCGTTTAATATGGAGTTGAATCTCTAAATAATAATATATTATACTGTAAAGTAATCAGCTCTTTTACCTGTAAAAAAAAAATACAAACACCCCCCAACAGTAAATCCCACCACCCACACAACCAACCCCCCAAATAAAATACTATCTAAAAAAACCTAAGCTCCCTATTGCCCTGAAAAGGGAATTTGGATGGGCATTGCCCTTAAAAGGGCAGTTAGCTCTTTTGCGGCCCAAACCCTAATCTAAAAAATAAAACCCACCCAATACCCCCTTAAAAAAACCTAGCCCCCTGAAGATCGACTAACTGTTCTGAAGACCGGACATCCATAGTCAAGGAAGTGGCAGAAGTCTTCATCTAACCGGGCCGAAGTCCTCATGAAGCCAAGAGAAGTCTTCATCCAAGCCTGGCGAAGTGGTCCTCCAGACGGGCAGAAGTCTTCATCCAGACGGCATCTTCTATCTTCATTCATCCGGCGCGGAGTGGCTCCATCTTCAAGACATCCGACGCGGAGCATCCTCTTCATCCAGAGTCTTCTTTCTGAATGACGGTTCCTTTAAGTGACCTAACTATTTAATAACTATTCTACCTAGTTAAAATAAATGCAAACTTACCTGCAAAATAAAAATAAACCCTAACTATTAGTTAAATTGTAGCTAGCTTAGGGTTTATTTTATAGGTAATTATTTAGTTTTAAATAAGAATTATTTAGTTAATGATAGGAATTTCATTTAGATTTATTTCAATTATATTTAAGTTAGGGGGTGTTATGGTTAGGGTTAGTCTTAGGTTTAGGAGTTAATAAATTTAGTATAGTGGCGGCGACGTTGGGGGCGGCAGATTAGGGGTTAATAAATGTAGGTAGGTGGCGGCGATGTTAGGGGCGGCAAATTAGGGGTTAATAATATTTAACTAGTGTTTGCAAGGCGGAAGTGCATGGTTTTGGGGTTAATATGTTTATTCTAGTGGCGGTGATGTCCGGAGCGGCAGATTATTGGTTAACATTTTTATTTTAGTGTTTACGATGCGGGAGGGCCTCGGTTTAGGGGTTAATAGGTAGTTTATGGATGTTAGTGTACTTTTTAGCACTTTAGTTGTGAGTTTTATGCTACGGCGTTGTAGTATAAAACTCATAACTACTGACTTTAAAATGCGTTAGGGATCTTGACAGGATAGGGTGTACCGCTCACTTTTTGGCCTCCTAGGACAGACTCGTAATACCGGCGCTATGGAAGTCCCATAGAAAAAAGACTTTACGAAGTTTACGTAAGTCGTTTTGCGATAAGGCCAAAAAAGTGTGCGGTGCCCCTAAATCTGCAAGACTCGTAATACCAGTGGTAGTGAAAAAGCAGCGTTAGGACCTGTTAACGCTGCTTTTTTCAGCCTAACGCAAAACATTAGTTGTAAACCGCGCTATCGAAACGAAGGATAGAGGAGATATGGCAGTATTGATGCCTTTTCATGCAATGATTAATTACGGAGCGGATTGTCCTCTATTTTTGTTTATTCCGATTATTGTAAATTATGTATATGAAAATAAAAAAATGACAGCTTTTTCTAACTACTTTGTCAGATACCTAGCCTTATGTAAAAAAATTCTTAAGTGGTACATTCATTAACCTGATACAGTGTTGTTAGACTCCCTACTAATTCTTCCTTACTATGTTTAATTTGCCCCATCAGCTTCCCTTTTATGATAGTGCAGCATGACATTTACTGTGGTTTATACTTATGCCCCATTACTAGTCTCTTGCGAGGTGGTAACATTATGATATATAATGTTACTGGTTTCTATATTGATAAGCTATAATCTCAATGTTTTTCATTGTATGTGGGTACCTGTTCTCTATAAAATCTTAAGTATCCAAGTACGTGTGGTCCCCCACTATTTAGATTTAATAGATTTTAAGGCCCAAAAGTGGGCTGTGTAACTTGTATTCCTCTCCATGAGTGATTTTCATGTTGCTAGAAGTCTATAAGTGACTTCAAATTGTGGGGGAGATATACATTACCAAATATAAAAGAGGTTTATTTAAGTTATTTTATGATAGTTAATTATTGCTCATTCATATTCTGGGTTTAATTGATGTCAAAGATATCTTACCCAGCTGAGATAATGGAGCATGTATGTTGTAAAATCTTGAATTATTGCTAATTGGACTAACATATTTTTTATTTGTTTGATACACATGTAACCGTGTATTTTTATTTTATTTTGAAACCTAAAAAGGGTCATTGTTGCATAATGCATGGGTGCGTGCCTTATCCCCTTAAATGACCCTCTTACTTTGTGATCAAGAGGTCCAGTGACCCACGTGGCACGTGGTAGAGTATGTCTGCCAGTATAGCGAGGGATGTTGTATCCATTAAAGGGTCACGAAACCCAAAAATTTTTTTTCATGAATTAGAAAGAATATTCAATTTTAAACATCTTTCTAATTTACTTCTATTATCTAATTTGCTTCATTCTCCTGATATCCCATGCTGAAAAGCATATCTAGATAGGCTCAGTAGCTGCTCATTGGTGGCTGCACATAGATGCCTCGTGTGATTGGCTCACCCATGTGCATTGCTATTTCTTCAACAAAGGATATCTAAAGAATGAAGCAAATCAAAGCATAGAAGTACATTGGAATATTGTTCAAAATTGTATTCTCTACCTGAATCATGAATGAAAAATTTTGGGTTTAGTGTCCCTTTTAAATAAAGTGCTGAACATAGACCCAGATGTCAGCTGAGTAATGTGTGCAGTTGTGTGGGTACATTCTTAGAAGGGGAGGGGTGCAGCTGTGATTCCTAAACCTCACTCCAGATACTCAGAGTACAAAAGGAATTTTCTAGGGGCCAACAAAGAAAAAACAATATACTCCAATATATCTTTATTTGCATACGAAGAGAGAAGCGCTCTATCAGGAACGAACAACAGCTCATCAGCTAGTTCTATGGCGATTTACCACCCAGGAGCAGCCTCTTTTAGACCAGTGTGCTTTTCACACAGGAAAACTTTCCTGTAGCATATCAGTCTGATCCCGCCAAGTAAGGTCAGTCCAGCCCCGAAATACCAGGCAATTCTCCTCTAAACAAGGAACATGACAACCCCAGATGATCATTTCGGCCTCCTATGGGCCTCGTCAGTGAGGTGCAGCCACATTCCTCTAAGCACACTGGGCAAGGAGTCCACGTCTGGTTTCCCCATCACCCAATATATCTTCATGATACAATATACTAAACTCTGTAAAAGTCTGTTGTGCTGCACTCAACTGTATTCTGTTTCTTATGTATTTTTTATTTATTTTTTTGCAGGCCAAGCTATGGGAGGTACTATCAGTGCACTGGCGGCATTAGTAGATCTAGCGGCTGCGTCTAATGTTATGGTCAGTGCTCTTGCCTACTTCCTCACTGCTGATGTCTATATTCTATTATGCATCGTTATCTACTTGATTCTTCCCAGAATGGAATATCCCAGGTAATAATTACTATACTTGTCCCATACCTAGTCATTCTCCTGGTTAACTATAGCCGAGTTTATACTGCTTTTGTAAAGTCATTAACCAACTAATCTGATGTAAAGTTACTAATCTGATGTATGGACTTAGAGAGGCAGTATACACCAATTTTCATTTAACTGCATGTAATATACACTACTATAAAGAATATTATGCCAGATAATGATCTAAAAATCCACTATAAAACCGTTTAAAAACTTACTTAGAAGCTCGCAGTTTAGCTCTGTTGAAAAGGTTAACTGGAACACCCACTGAAAGTGGTTCTATAGCAAAAACCACTCCCCCTTCCTCTGAATATGAAAAGACTCTTTACACAAACAGCAGCAAGCTGGAGTAGGTAGACGTCAGTATTCTCCTAAAACTTTGGGGCTTGGTTAGGAGTCTGAAAATCAGTGCAATGTTATTTAAAACTAATCAAAACTATACTTTTCTCCAACATTGGTGTGTCCGGTCCACGGCGTCATCCATAACTTGTGGGAATATTCTCCTCCCCAACAGGAAATGGCAAAGAGCACAGCAAAAGCTGTCCATATAGTCCCTCCCAGGCTCCGCCCCCCCAGTCATTCTCTTTGCCGCTCTGAACAAGTAGCATCTCCACGGAGATGGTGAAGAGTATGTGGTGTTTAGTTGTAGTTTTTATTCTACTATCAAGAGTTTGTTATTTTAAAATAGTGCTGGTATGTACTATTTGCTCTGAAACAGAAAAAGATGAAGAGTTCTGTTTGTGAGAGGAGTATGATTTTAGCAGCAGTAACTAAAATCGATTGCTGTTCCCACACAGGACTGTTGAGATGAGATAACTTCAGTTGGGGGTAGCAGTTGGCAGACTTTTCTGCTTAAGGTATGACTAGCCATATTTCTAACAAGACTGTGTAATGCTGGAAGGCTGTCATTTTTCCCCTCATGGGGATCGGTAAGCCATTTTCTTAGTCTCAAACAGAATAAAGGGCTTAATATGGGCTATAAAACTGGTAGACACTTTTATGGGCTAGATCGATTGCTTTATTTAGGCATTTTATACAGTTTGATGTTGAAATTCACACTTTATAACTTTGGGGAACTTTTTTTTTTTTTACGTCAGGCACTGGTTTAGACACCTTCTCAGTCAGGAAGGGCCTTCTCTGTAGTAGGCAGAGCCTCATTTTCGCGCCATTACTGTGCAATTACTTTTGAGAGCAATACATGCAGCTGCATGTGTATGAGTCTGGAATTAGTTGAAAAGGTTCCTAGAAGGCTTCATTTGGTATCGTATACTCCCCTGGGTTTGGTGAAGTCGCAGCAAAGGCTGGGGCTGGGACTGTAAGGGGGTTAAAACTGTAAAAGGCTCCGGTTTCCACATTTTAAGGGTTAACAGCCTGAAATTTGGGGTACAATGCTTTGAATGCTTTAAGACACTGTGGTGAAAATTTGGTTACATTTGAACAATTCCTTCATAGTTTTTCACATATTCAGTAATAAAGTGTGCCCTGTTTAAAATTTAAAGAGACAGTAACGGTTTTGTTTTAAAACGGTTTTTGTACTTTATTGACAAGTTTAAGCCTGTTTTACATGTCTGTGCCTTCAGATAGACTATGTTCTGTGTGTATGGAAGCCAAAGTGTCTCCCCCTTCAAATATGTGTGATAATTGTGCCATAGCGTCCAAACAAAGTAAGGACAGTACTGCCACAGATAGTAAAGTTGCCCAAGATGATTCATCAGATGAAGGGAGTAGACATAGTTCTACATCATCTCCTTCTGTGTCTACACCAGTTTTGCCCACGCAGGAGACCCCTAGTACTTCTAGCGCGCCAATGCTTATTACTATGCAACAATTGACAGCAGTAATGGATAACTCCATAGCAAATATTTTATCCAAATGCCTGCATTTCAGAGAAAGCGCAATTGCTCTGTTTTAAACACTGTAGAGCAGGAGGGCACTGATGATAATTGCTCTGTCATACCCTCACACCAATCTGAAGTGGCTATGAGGGAGGTTTTGTCAGATGGGGAAATTTCTGATTCAGGAAGAATTTCTCAGCAGGCAGAACCTGATGTTGTGACATTTAAATTAAAATTAGAGCATCTCCGCGCACTGCTTAAGGAGGTGCTATCTACTCTGGATGATTGTGACAACTTGGTCATCCCAGAAAAATTGTGCAAGATGTACAAGTTCCTAGAGGTCCCGGTGCACCCCGACGCTTTTCCAATACCCAAGCGGGTGGCGGACATAGTGAATAATGAGTGGGAGAAGCCTGGCATACCTTTTGTCCCTCCTCCTATATTTAAGAAATTATTTCCTATGGTCGACCCCAGAAAGGACTTATGGCAAACAGTCCCTAAGGTCGAGGGGGCAGTTTCTACACTAGCCAAACGCACGACCATTCCTATTGAGGACAATTGTACTTTAAAAGATCCTATGGATAAAAAATTGGAGGGTTTGCTTAAAAAGATTTTTGTACAGCAAGGTTACCTCCTTCAACCTATTTCGTGTATTATTCCTGTCACTACAGCAGCGTGGTTCTGGTTCGAAGAACTAGAAAAGTCGCTCAGTAGAAAGACTCTGTATGAGGAGGTTATGGACAGAATTCACGCACTTAAGTTAGCTAATTCCTTTATTTTAGATGCCGCTTTGCAGTTAGATAGATTAGCGGCGAAAAATTCAGGGTTTGCAATTGTGGCGCGCAGAGCGCTCTGGCTAAAATCTTGGTCAGCGGATGTATCTTCCAAGACAAAATTGCTTAATATCCCTTAAAGGATAAAGGTAAGACCCTCTTTGGGCCAGAATTGAAGGAGATTATTTCAGATATCACTGGGGGTAAGGGCCATGCCCTCCCACAAGATAGGCCTTTCAAGGATAAGAATAAGTCCAATTTTTGTTCCTTTCGCAATTTCAGGAACGGACCGGCCTCCAACTCTGCAGCCTCTAGACAAGAGGGTAATGCTTCCCAGACCAAACCAGCTTGGAAACCGATGCAAGGCTGGAACAAGGGTAAACAGGCCAAGAAACCTGCTGCTGCTACCAAGACAGCATGAAGGGGTAGCCCCCGATCCGGGACCGGATCTAGTAGGGGGCAGACTCTCTCTCTTTGCTCAGGCCTGGGCAAGAGATGTTCAGGATCCCTGGGCACTAGAAATAGTATCTCAGGGTTATCTTCTAGAATTCAAGGAACTACCCCCAAGGGGAAGGTTCCACATCTCTCGTTTATCTTCAAACCAAATAAAGAGACAGGCATTCTTACATTGTGTAGAGGACCTGTTAAAAATGGGAGTGATACACCCAGTTCCAACTGTGGAACAAGGACTGGGGTTTTACTCAAATCTGTTTGTAGTTCTCAAAAAAGAGGGAACCTTCAGACCAATTCTGGATTTAAAGATTCTAAACAAATTTCTCAGAGTGCCATCGTTCAAAATGGAAACTATTCGAACGATTCTACCTACAATCCAGGAGGGTCAATTTATGACTACCGTGGATCTAAAGGATGCGTATCTACATATTCCTATCCACAAAGATCATCATCAGTTCCTAAGGTTCGCCTTTCTGGACAAACATTACCAGTTTGTAGCTCTCCCATTCGGGCTAGCCACTGCTCCAAGGATTTTCACAAAGGTACTCGGGTCCCTTCTAGCGGTTCTAAGACCAAGGGGCATTGCAGTGGCACCTTACTTGGACGACATTCTAATACAAGCGTCATCTCTTTCAAAGGCAAAGGCTCACACAGACATCGTTCTGGCCTTTCTCAGATCTCACAGGTGGAAGGTGAACATAGAAAAAAGTTCCCTGTCTCCGTCAACAAGAGTTCCCTTCTTGGGGACAATATTAGATTCTTTAGAAATGAAGATTTTCCTGACAGATGTCAGAAAGTCAAAGCTTCTAAACGCTTGTCAAGTTCTTCACTCTGTTCTACGGCCTTCCATAGCTCAGTGCATGGAAGTAGTAGGGTTGATGGTTGCAGCAATGGACATAGTTCCTTTTTTTGCGAATTCATCTAAGAACATTACAACTGTGCATGCTCAAACAGTGGAATAGGGACTATACAGACTTGTCTCCAGTGATTCAAGTAGATCAGAAGACCAGAGATTCACTCCGTTGGTGGCTGACCCAGGGTCATCTGTCCCAGGGAATGAGCTTCCGCAGACCAGAGTGGGTCATCGTCACGACCGACGCCAGTCTATTAAGCTGGGGCGCGGTCTGGGATTCCCTGAAAGCTCAGGGTCTATGGTCCAGGGAAGAGTCTCTTCTCCCGATAAACATTCTGGAACTGAGAGCAATATTCAATGCTCTCAGGGCCTGGCCTCAACTAGCAAAGGCCAGATTCATAAGATTCCAATCAGACAACATGACGACTGTTGCTTACATCAATCATCAGGGGGGAACAAGGAGTTCCCTGGCGATGAGAGAGGTGACCAAAATCATCAAATGGGCGGAGGATCACTCCTGCCACCTATCTGCGATCCACATCCCAGGAGTGGAAAACTGGGAGGCGGATTATCTGAGTCGTCAGACCTTCCATACGGGGGAGTGGGAACTCCACCCGGAGGTATTTGCCCAATTGACCCAATTATGGGGCATTCCAGACATGGATCTGATGGCGTCTCTCGTCAGAACTTCAAGGTTCCTTGCTGCGGGTCCAGATCCAGGGATCCCAAGGCGACTCTAGTGGATGCATTAGTGGCGCCTTGGACCTTCAACCTAGCTTATGCGTTTCCACCGTTCCCTCTCATTCCCAGGCTGGTAGCCAGTATCAAACAGGAGAAGGCCTCAGTGATTTTGATAGCTCCTGCGTGGCCACGCAGGACTTGGTATGCAGACCTGGGGAATATGTCATCGGCTCCACCATGGAAGCTACCTTTGAGACAGGATCTTCTAGTACAAGGTCCATTCGAACATCCAAATCTAGTTTCTCTCCAGCTGACGGCTTAGAAATTGAACGCTTGATGTTATCTAAGCGTGGGTTTTCGGATTCTGTGATAGATACTCTGGTACAAGCCAGAAAACCTGTGACTAGAAAGATTTACCATAAAATATGGAAAACATATATCTGTTGGTGTGAATCCAAGGGATTCTCATGGAGTAAGATTAAAATTCCTAGGATCCTTTCCTTTCTCCAAGAAGGTTTGGATAAGGGATTATCAGCGAGTTCTCTAAACGGACAGATTTCTGCTTTATCTGTCTTGTTACACAAACGACTGGCAGCTGTGCCAGATGTTCAAGCTTTTGTTCAGGCTTTGGTCAGGATCAAGCCTGTTTACAGACCTTTGACTCCTCCCTGGAGTCTAAATTTAGTTCTTTCAGTTCTTCAAGGGGTTCCGTTTGAACCCTTACACTCCATAGATATCAAGTTGTTATCTTGGAAAGTTCTGTTTTTGGTTGCTATTTCTTCTGCGAGAAGAGTTTCTGAATTATCTGCTCTGCAGTGTAATCCGCCCTATCTGGTGTTTCATTCAGATAAGGTTGTTTTACGTACTAAACCTGGTTTCCTTCCAAAAGTTGTTTCCAACATGAATATTAACCAGGAAATAGTTGTGCCTTCTTTGTGCCCAAATCCAGTTTCAAAGAAGGAACGTTTGTTACACAATTTAGATGTAGTCTGTGCTTTAAAGTTCTATATAGAAGCAACAAAGGATTTCAGACAAACGTCTTCTCTGTTTGTCGTTTATTCTGGCAAGAGGAGAGGTCAAAAAGCTACTGCTACCTCTCTTTCCTTTTGGCTGAAAAGCATCATCCGATTGGCTTATGAGACTGCCGGACGGCAGCCTCCTGAACGAATCACAGCTCACTCTACTAGGGCTGTGGCTTCCTCATGGGCCTTCAAGAACGAGGCTTCTGTTGATCAGATATGTAAGGCAGCGACTTGGTCTTCTCTGCACACTTTTGCCAAATTCTACAAATTTGATACTTTTGCTTCTTCGGAGGCTATTTTTGGGAGAAAGGTTTTGCAAGCCGTGGTGCCTTCTGTTTAGGTAACCTGATTGGCTCCCTCCCTTCATCCGTGTCCTAAAGCTTTGGTATTGGTTCCCACAAGTTATGGATGACGCCGTGAACCGGACACACCAATGTTGGAGAAAACAGAGTTTATGCTTACCTGATAAATTACTTTCTCCAACGGTGTGTCCGGTCCACGGCCCGCCCTGGTTTTTTAATCAGGTTTGATAAATTTCTTTCTTTAACTACAGTCACCACGGCACCCTATAGTTTCTCCTTTTTTTCTCCTGTCCGTCGGTCGAATGACTGGGGGGGCGGAGCCTGGGAGGGACTATATGGACAGCTTTTGCTGTGCTCTTTGCCATTTCCTGTTGGGGAGGAGAATATTCCCACAAGTTATGGATGACGCCGTGGACCGGACACACCGTTGGAGAAAGTAATTTATCAGGTAAGCATAAATTCTGTTTTTTTTAAAGAAGAGCTGTGTAGGCTATATAAATGGATCATCTACAAAACATTTATGCAAAAATAATCTAGTGTATAATGTCCCTTTAAGTAAAAGCTGCTGTTTTTACCATGCGGATAAATAAAAACTACACAAAGACTATGGCAAAAAATATCACATTAGAAAGAACTGGTCTACAAAGTAAGATCAAGACATGCAAATGCCACAATCTTACAGATGGAACAAATGTGCACTGTGTCTACAACCAGAACTCAAAATGAGCTTATCACTGTCTGAAAATGTTAATGTAGCACAGTTCATTATAGATGTGCATCCTATAGCCAGCTAAGGACTAGATTACAAGTGGTGCTAATGTAAGTGCGGGTCGCGATAAGCAATATTACAAGTTGAAAGTAAATGGTTGCACTGAATGAAGACTTCTCGATGTTCCGGACTTCAGCAACCGTGAGTAGATATTCAGGGGTTAGTGTTAGGTATTTTTTTATTTTTTGGGGTGTTTTTTTTCTTTTTTTAGTTTAGGGCTTTTGAAAAAGAGCTAAATGCCGGGGAGCGGCGCATTAAGAGGTTAATAACTTTTATTAATGTCGGCGATGTCAGGAGTGGCAGATTAGGGGTTAATAAATGTATTTAATAGTCATGATGTGGGTGGACAGCAGATTAGGGGTTAATAGATTTAACATAGTGTTTGCTATGCAGGAGGGTGGCGGTTTAGAGGTTAATATGTAGTTTATGGTTGTTAGTGTACTTTGTAATATTTTAGTTATGAGTTTTGTGAAACATTTTTGTTACACAAAATCCATAACTACTGCTCTCAGAGGACGGTATGGATTGTGTCGGTATAGGCTGTAACGCAAGCATTTAAGCCTCGCCGCACAACCTGTATTACCGGCGCTATGAAAATCCCACGCAAAAACGTCATTTTTTTGAGTGCTGGATGGACATTTCATTACAGGTTAAAATGCTTGTGGTATAGCTATACCGACACGTCTCGCAATAGCTGCATTACTGCTTTTACACTGAAATTGCCATTTTTTCAGCATTAAAAGCGGTAACGCAAAACTCGTAATCTAGGCGAAAGAAAGCTCAGAGATCACCACAGAAACTTTGGATACTTACTGAAATTAGTAGGGTTGTTACCTCAGTAGAAGAGTGCATAGATGGCTAAGAATTAGTCAGGAAGCCTGCTAACATTTTAGCATATTCTAAGAATATTGCAGTCAAAACATCAGAATTAGAGGGTTCCCGGAATCTATTTGAAATGTGGATTTACCACAATATATGCATGAAATAGTAAGCCCTTTGTTTTAATTTCTGAAAGAGAAGCACTAAATGACTGGGTACATAGAGCAGAGAATCCAGAGACCTAATTCCCTTTTAAGAAGTAAATATTAAAAGCGTTACCTTCTCTCCTCCGCAAGCAGCCGGCCAGCGCTTGGAGTGTGTGTCCTGTGCGATGGCACAAAGACCAGCCTTAAAGGGACAGTCTACCAAAGAATTGTTATTGTTTTAAAAGATCGATAATCCCTTTATTACCCATTCCCCAGTTTTTCATAACCAACACAGTTATATTAATATACTTTTTACCTCTGTGATTACCTTGTATCTAGAAACCTTCTTCCAGCCCCCTGATCACATGACTGTGACTGTTTATTATCTATTTTCTTGCTTTTAGCATTTTTTTGTGCTAGATCTTAAATAACCCCCTGTGCCTGAAAACAGTGTTATCTATATGGCCCACGTGTACTTTCTGTCTCTTTGTGTTGAAAAGAGATTTAAAAAGCATGTGATAAGAGGCAGCACTCAAAGGCTTAGAAATTAGCATATGAGACTACCTATGTTTAGTTTAAACTAAGAATACCAAGAGAAAAAAGCAAATTTAATGATAAAAGTAAATTGGAAAGTTGATTAAAATTTAAAGTCCTATCTGAATAATTAAAGTTTAATTTATACTAGACTGTCCCTTTAAGATCGTGGACATTTTAATAGTGCATGCGCGATCGCGGACATTTTGTGCAATCGCAAATATGGAATTAGGAGTCCAATTTTTTGCGACCCCCACATTAGGGTTATGCGACAGTTTAATAAGGGCAGGGCTAACCCACCCGCGTAATACGTGTGATAACCCACCCGAGTAATACGTGTAATACATGCGCTAACCCACCTGCATAATACATGTTACTTTTAACGTGGTTAGCGTATGGGTTAAATTAAGTAAGAGTTATCATGTCACTTTTTAAAGGTGTATTTCAGTTAACATAATTTGGTTTAGCATTGACCAAAAAGTGAAAATATGTAGCTGCTCCTAAAAATGATACAAAAGTCACTGAAACTTTTTTTTTTTGCTTTTGCTGCAAAAATTAACTGCCGGATTTGCAAAATACCACAGAGCGAAACTTTCAGGCATAAGCAGTCTGACCTTTTTGTACAGCTGCAGAAAAAAAGAGAAGTGTTACTCCAAAGAGGATTTGATTAACTGCTTACTGGGAAATAAGTCATTCTCTGTAACTTAAAGTGATCATCAGCAGATCAGTTTAATATTATAGCGCTTTATCATGAAGCATGTGCTGTATCCACTACTGAAATAGGGAGTGTTCTAGTCTTGCATATAACAGTGTTTAAAGTTACAGTAAATTTATGGTTTAACGTTCATGAGTCAGACAGAGCGTGTCATTATAGACAACTTTTCAATTAACTTCTGTTAATTAATTTGCTGTATCTTCTTCGTCTTTGTTGAAAAGCATACCTAGGTAGGCTCAGGAGCAGGAATATCTTACTGGGATCTAGCTGACTTGCAAATTGGTGACTACCTACATATATGCCTCTTATCATTGGCTCGCCCAATGTTCTAAGCTAGTTCCCAGTAGTGCATTGCAGCTCCTTCAACAAATGACCAAGAAAATTAAACAGATTTGATAATAGAAGTAAACTGGTAAGTTGTTTAAAATTGTATTTTGTATCCGAATCATGAAAAAAAGTCATTTGGATTCATTGTACCTTTAATCTCAGTTTTGATAACCTCCATAGCTTAAATCCTCATATTTTAACACTTTCAAGCTCTGCAGTGGGTTTATTTTTATCCATATTTAGGAAAGCAAAATGATTACTTTAACAACATTGGTTCAGGTAAGAGTGCTAAAAGATATTGTCATTTCAAGCAAAGTTTTATCAAATTCATATAGATATTTATGTACACAGTCTCAGGGTCATATTAAATCCAATGCTACAAGAGCGATGTACTTGCGTTTAACAATAAACTTTTTTTTTCTAGTTATTATATGAAGATATGTGATGAGAAATTACCCAGTTCTTCACCTGGAAGTTCTTCTCAAGATGCAGACGTCACCGTAGCCGGACCCAAAAGCAAGAACTCTCCGCCCCTGCGTCCCATCATCAAAAAGACATTAGTGTTAGGGGCTTGTTTGTTTTACGTCTTTTTTATTAGCATTATCATCTTCCCAACCATTTCTGCCAGCATAGAGTCAGTGGACAAGTACTCTGGGAGTGACTGGACCTTAAAATACTTCACCCCTTTAACTTGCTTTCTCATGTACAATTTTGCTGATTTTTGTGGCCGTCAGATAACAACATGGATCCAGAGCCCTGGACCAAACAGCAAACTATTGCCCGCTCTAGTGTTGCTCAGAACGTTATTTATACCGATGTTCATGTTTTCTAATTACCAACCCCGGAAACACATATACAAAGTGATTTTTCAGAGTGACGTCTACCCAGTGATTTTCATCAGTCTTCTCGGGTTTAGTAATGGCTACCTCGGAACGCTGTCTATGGTGTACGGGCCAAAAGTGGTTTCTAAGGAACTGGCCGAGGGCACTGCAGTGGTCATGTCTTTTTTCCTAAGCCTGGGTTTAGCTGTGGGGTCAGCCTTCTCTGCAGTGATTGTACATCTAATATAAAGCTTGAAAAGGCCTGTCAGTTATTTTTTACAAATTAACTGAGCTGGCTAGGCCGTCTCTTATTGCCATGACAACAGAGGAGTGCATGTTTCTTGGCCACAAATGCTCGTAGCCACACTGGCCAGCAAACAAAATTATGCTTCATTTTTATGTAAACGTATGTACTTTTTTTTAACGAATACAAACAGTGGATCATTACTTTTAATTTGTTTTAACAACTGTTCCTTTTTAACATGATAGTACTATTCGGTTAATAATATTATTATTGTTATTTTATTTTTTTTAACTTCAAAAAAGCAATATTCTTCATTTGGGAGCATCATGATGTTGTAAACTGCATTGTTTGTTCCATTTATGTCTTGAACTGCATGAGAAAGGATACATTAATATATGTATGCAATAAGCATGATCATTTATAGTGTATATATAGGAAGCTGAGATCTAAAAATTAACTTTGTATTTTCCTTTTTCATACCCACAGTAGTATACAGAAGATGTAAATTGTGACAAATTTCTTATCTACGGAGGGATGGATGTGATGATTTGTCTATAATTACTTATAAGCAATTAAATCCCTTTACAGTTTGACATATTCAGAGCATAACAGCTGCTACAAAGTATACTTTTTATTAAAGTACTTGAATTCAACATATCTCCCTATGGGCACGGTTATTGTAGAATTTTAGACCAGGATTTTTAAAGATACCAATCAATATCAGCAAAACTATTTAGCTACATCCAACAAACAAACGGACAAAACATTCAGTGAACTTGCTAAAAAGTCAAAAACATTTAATAGGTACGATAGTTTGAAGCAGATGCATGACGGAGCTAAACTCCTATAAAAATCTAATTTCACTGCTGAGTGCTGAGATTGTGTGTCCAAAAGTAACAATATCTCTCAGCATGGTTGGGTCAGATAAAGTATTACTGTAGGCAGACGGTAATTGGATTGTGGAAAAGACTATGGTGCGATGTAGCGAATACTAGACGTATTATACGATTCCTAAACAGTTTAGCTACTTGTGGGACAAAGACATCGCTAAACAAGACAGCAGAAGGATAATCCTGCCACACTCACAAGTAACTTGTGTACCTTGCACTAAACTCCAACTGCGTTTGGATAACTTGATTGTTACTTTGTATCATTTTAAAGGCACATTTTTAAGAAAACTTATTTCTTCCAGTTCCTTATGAGTTTAAGTAATGTTAAAGTCTAGGAACAATGTGTACTAGAGACAAAAGCACACAATTATTTTGAGTTTTTTCTTCTTATTTTAATAGATTTGTATAAAATGAATTAGTAGATAGAGGATAAACTTCCTAGGTATATTAATTTGGCCTATAGCGGACACAGGCCCTACCTGTAGTTGGAGGGTATAAGGCATTGAAACGTGTTGCACTTGGTACTACGATCTTTGGTTAAAATGCAGCGTTCTAGAACTGGTTCCTATCTCCTATAATTAGGGACCCTGAATTTACACTCTTACTTCATGCCCACACTCCAAATATTATAACCTTACATGCTCTGCTAATTTTATATCTGATTTTTATTTTGTTATCTTTAGTTTCTTGTGCCCTCTTGTTTTATTCCCAAACATTATGTGCTGCTGTGTACCTATATTCCCACTATACTGTAGTTCATCAGTAACATTATTCCCAAACATTATGTGCTGCTGTGTACCTATATTCCCACTATACTGTAGTTCATCAGTAACATTATTCCCAAACATTCTGTGCTGCTGTGTATCTATATTCCCACTATACTGTAGTTCATCAGTAACATTATTCCCAAACATTCTGTGCTGCTGTGTATCTATATTCCCACTATACTGTAGTTCATCAGTAACATTATTCCCAAACATTATGTGCACAGCTGTGTATCTATATTCCCACTATACTGTAGTTCATCAGTAACATTATTCCCAAACATTCTGTGCTGCTGTGTACCTATATTCCCACTATACTGTAGTTCATCAGTAACATTATTCCCAAACATTATGTGCTGCTGTGTACCTATATTCCCACTATACTGTAGTTCATCAGTAACATTATTCCCAAACATTCTGTGCTGCTGTGTATCTATATTCCCACTATACTGTAGTTCATCAGTAACATTATTCCCAAACATTCTGTGCTGCTGTGTACCTATATTCCCACTATACTGTAGTTCATGAGTAACATTATTCCCAAACATTCTGTGCTGCTGTGTATCTATATTCCCACTATACTGTAGTTCATCAGTAACATTATTCCCAAACATTCTGTGCTGCTGTGTACCTATATTCCCACTATACTGTAGTTCATCAGTAACATTATTCCCAAACATTCTGTGCTGTTGTGTACCTATATTCCCACTATACTGTAGTTTATCAGTAACATTATTCCCAAACATTCTGTGCTGTTGTGTACCTATATTCCCACTATACTGTAGTGCATCAGTAACATTATTCCCAAACATTCTGTGCTGCTGTGTATCTATATTCCCACTATACTGTAGTTTATCAGTAACATTATTCCCAAACATTCTGTGCTGCTGTGTACCTATATTCCCACTATACTGTAGTTCATCAGTAACATTATTCCCAAACATTATGTGCACAGCTGTGTACCTATATTCCCACTATACTGTAGTTCATCAGTAACATTATTCCCAAACATTCTGTGCTGCTGTGTACCTATATTCCCACTATACTGTAGTTCATCAGTAACATTATTCCCAAACATTCTGTGCTGCTGTGTATCTATATTCCCACTATACTGTAGTTCATCAGTAACATTATTCCCAAACATTCTGTGCTGTTGTGTACCTATATTCCCACTATACTGTAGTTCATCAGTAACATTATTCCCAAACATTCTGTGCTGTTGTGTACCTATATTCCCACTATACTGTAGTTCATCAGTAACATTATTCCCAAACATTCTGTGCTGCTGTGTATCTATATTCCCACTATACTGTAGTTCATCAGTAACATTATTCCCAAACATTATGTGCTGCTGTGTACCTATATTCCCACTATACTGTAGTTCATCAGTAACATTATTCCCAAACATTCTGTGCTGCTGTGTATCTATATTCCCACTATACTGTAGTTCATCAGTAACATTATTCCCAAACATTATGTGCTGCTGTGTACCTATATTCCCACTATACTGTAGTTCATCAGTAACATTATTCCCAAACATTCTGTGCTGCTGTGTATCTATATTCCCACTATACTGTAGTTCATCAGTAACATTATTCCCAAACATTATGTGCTGCTGTGTACCTATATTCCCACTATACTGTAGTTCATCAGTAACATTAGTCCCAAACATTCTGTGCTGCTCTGTACCTATATTCCCACTATACTGTAGTTCATCAGTAACATTATTCCCAAACATTATGTGCTGCTGTGTATCTATATTCCCACTATACTGTAGTTCATCAGTAACATTATTCCCAAACATTATGTGCTGCTGTGTACCTATATTCCCACTATACTGTAGTTCATCAGTAACATTAGTCCCAAACATTCTGTGCTGCTGTGTATCTATATTCCCACTATACTGTAGTTTATCAGTAACATTATTCCCAAACATTCTGTGCTGCTGTGTATCTATATTCCCACTATACTGTAGTTCATCAGTAACATTATTCCCAAACATTCTGTGCTGCTGTGTATCTATATTCCCACTATACTGTAGTTCATCAGTAACATTATTCCCAAACATTATGTGCTGCTGTGTACCTATATTCCCACTATACTGTAGTTCATCAGTAACATTATTCCCAAACATTCTGTGCTGCTGTGTATCTATATTCCCACTATACTGTAGTTCATCAGTAACATTATTCCCAAACATTCTGTGCTGCTGTGTATCTATATTCCCACTATACTGTAGTTCATCAGTAACATTATTCCCAAACATTATGTGCTGCTGTGTACCTATATTCCCACTATACTGTAGTTCATCAGTAACATTATTCCCAAACATTCTGTGCTGCTGTGTACCTATATTCCCACTATACTGTAGTTCATCAGTAACATTATTCCCAAACATTCTGTGCTGCTGTGTACCTATATTCCCACTATAGTGTAGTTCATCAGTAACATTATTCCCAAACATTCTGTGCTGCTCTGTACCTATATTCCCACTATACTGTAGTTCATCAGTAACGTTATTCCCAAACATTATGTGCTGCTGTGTACCTATATTCCCACTATACTGTAGTTCATCAGTAACATTAGTCCCAAACATTATGTGCTGCTGTGTACCTATATTCCCACTATACTGTAGTTCATCAGTAACATTATTCCCAAACATTCTGTGCTGCTGTGTATCTATATTCCCACTATACTGTAGTTCATCAGTAACATTATTCCCAAACATTCTGTGCTGCTGTGTACCTATATTCCCACTATACTGTAGTTCATTAGTAACATTATTCCCAAACATTATGTGCTGCTGTGTATCTATATTCCCACTATACTGTAGTTTATCAGTAACATTATTCCCAAACATTATGTGCTGCTGTGTATCTATATTCCCACTATACTGTAGTTTATCAGTAACATTATTCCCAAACATTATGTGCTGCTGTGTACCTATATTCCAACTATACTGTAGTTCATCAGTAACATTATTCCCAAACATTATGTGCTGCTGTGTATCTATATTCTTACTATACTGTAGTTCATCAGTAACATTATTCCCAAACATTATGTGCTGCTGTGTATCTATATTCTTACTATACTGTAGTTCATCAGTAACATTATTCCCAAACATTATGTGCTGCTGTGTACCTATATTCCCACTATACTGTAGTTCATCAGTAACATTATTCCCAAACATTATGTGCTGCTGTGTACCTATATTACCACTATACTGTAGTTAATCAGTAACATTATTCCCAAACATTCTGTGCTGTTGTGTATCTATATTCCCACTATACTGTAGTTCATCAGTAACATTATTCCCAAACATTCTGTGCTGTTGTGTATCTATATTCCCACTATACTGTAGTTCATTAGTAACATTAGTCCCAAACATTCTGTGCTGTTGTGTACCTATATTCCCACTATACTGTAGTTCATCAGTAACATTATTCCCAAACATTCTGTGCTGCTGTGTACCTATATTCCCACTATACTGTAGTTAATCAGTAACATTATTCCCAAACATTCTGTGCTGTTGTGTATCTATATTCCCACTATACTGTAGTTCATTAGTAACATTAGTCCCAAACATTCTGTGCTGTTGTGTACCTATATTCCCACTATACTGTAGTTCATCAGTAACATTATTCCCAAACATTCTGTGCTGCTGTGTACCTATATTCCCACTATACTGTAGTTCATTAGTAACATTAGTCCCAAACATTCTGTGCTGCTCTGTACCTATATTCCCACTATACTGTAGTTCATCAGTAACATTAGTCCCAAACATTCTGTGCTGCTCTGTACCTATATTCCCACTATACTGTAGTTTATCAGTAACATTATTCCCAAACATTCTGTGCTGCTGTGTACCTATATTCCCACTATACTGTAGTTTATCAGTAACATTATTCCCAAACATTCTGTGCTGCTCTGTACCTATATTCCCACTATACTGTAGTTCATCAGTAACATTATTCCCAAACATTCTGTGCTGCTGTGTACCTATATTCCCACTATACTGTAGTTCATCAGTAACATTATTCCCAAACATTCTGTGCTGCTGTGTACCTATATTCCCACTATACTGTAGTTCATCAGTAACATTATTCCCAAACATTCTGTGTGGCTGAGTATCTATATTCCCACTATAATGTAGTTCATCAGTAACATTATTCCCAAACATTCTGTGCTGCTGTGTACCTATATTCCCACTATACTGTAGTTAATCAGTAACATTATTCCCAAACATTCTGTGCTGCTGTGTATCTATATTCCCACTATACTGTAGTTCATCAGTAACATTATTCCCAAACATTCTGTGCTGCTGTGTACCTATATTCCCACTATACTGTAGTTCATCAGTAACATTATTCCCAAACATTCTGTGCTGCTGTTTACCTATATTCCCACTATACTGTAGTTCATCAGTAACATTATTCCCAAACATTCTGTGCTGCTGTGTACCTATATTCCCACTATACTGTAGTTCATCAGTAACATTATTCCCAAACATTATGTGCTGCTGTGTACCTATATTCCCACTATACTGTAGTTCATCAGTAACATTATTCCCAAACATTCTGTGTGGCTGTGTACCTATATTCCCACTATACTGTAGTTTATCAGTAACATTATTCCCAAACATTATGTGCTGCTGTGTACCTATATTCCCACTATAATGTAGTTCATCAGTAACATTATTCCCAAACATTCTGTGCTGCTGTGTACCTATATTCCCACTATACTGTAGTTCATCAGTAACATTATTCCCAAACATTCTGTGCTGCTGTGTACCTATATTCCCACTATACTGTAGTTCATCAGTAACATTATTCCCAAACATTATGTGCAGCTGTGTACCTATATTCCCACTATACTGTAGTTAATCAGTAACGTTATTCCCAAACATTATGTGCTGCTGTGTACCTATATTCCAACTATACTGTAGTTCATCAGTAACGTTATTCCCAAACATTATGTGCTGCTGTGTACCTATATTCCCACTATACTGTAGTTCATCAGTAACGTTATTCCCAAACATTCTGTGCTGCTGTTTACCTATATTCCCATTATACTGTAGTTTATCAGTAACATTATTCCCAAACATTATGTGCTGCTGTGTATCTATATTCCCACTATACTGGAGTTTATCAGTAACATTATTCCCAAACATTCTGTGCTGCTGTGTACCTATATTCCCACTATACTGTAGTTCATCAGTAACATTATTCCCAAACATTCTGTGCTGCTGTGTACCTATATTCTTACTATACTGTAGTTCATCAGTAACATTATTCCCAAACATTATGTGCTGCTGTGTATCTATATTCCCACTATACTGTAGTTCATCAGTCACATTATTCCCAAACATTCTGTGCTGCTGTGTACCTATATTCCCACTATACTGTAGTTCATCAGTAACATTATTCCCAAACATTCTGTGCTGTTGTGTATCTATATTCCCACTATACTGTAGTTCATCAGTAACATTATTCCCAAACATTATGTGCTGCTGTGTATCTATATTCCCACTATACTGTAGTTTATCAGTAACATTATTCCCAAACATTATGTGCTGCTGTGTACCTATATTCCCACTATACTGTAGTTTATCAGTAACATTATTCCCAAACATTCTGTGCTGCTGTGTATCTATATTCCCACTATAATGTAGTTCATCAGTAACATTATTCCCAAACATTCTGTGCTGCTGTGTATCTATATTCCCACTATACTGTAGTTCATCAATCACATTATTCCCAAACATTCTGTGCTGCTGTGTACCTATATTCCCACTATACTGTAGTTTATCAGTAACATTATTCCCAAACATTCTGTGCTGCTGTGTATCTATATTCCCACTATAATGTAGTTTATCAGTAACATTATTCCCAAACATTCTGTGCTGCTGTGTATCTATATTCCCACTATACTGTAGTTCATCAATCACATTATTCCCAAACATTCTGTGCTGCTGTGTACCTATATTCCCACTATACTGTAGTTCATCAGTAACATTATTCCCAAACATTCTGTGCTGTTGTGTATCTATATTCCCACTATACTGTAGTTCATCAGTAACATTATTCCCAAACATTATGTGCTGCTGTGTATCTATATTCCCACTATACTGTAGTTCATCAGTAACATTATTCCCAAACATTATGTGCTGCTGTGTATCTATATTCTTACTATACTGTAGTTCATCAGTAACATTATTCCCAAACATTATGTGCTGCTGTGTACCTATATTCCCACTATACTGTAGTTCATCAGTAACATTATTCCCAAACATTCTGTGCTGTTGTGTATCTATATTCCCACTATACTGTAGTTCATCAGTAACATTATTCCCAAACATTCTGTGCTGTTGTGTATCTATATTCCCACTATACTGTAGTTCATCAGTAACATTATTCCCAAACATTATGTGCTGCTGTGTACCTATATTCCCACTATACTGTAGTTCATCAGTAACATTATTCCCAAACATTCTGTGCTGTTGTGTATCTATATTCCCACTATACTGTAGTTCATCAGTAACATTATTCCCAAACATTATGTGCTGCTGTGTACCTATATGCCCACTATACTGTAGTTCATCAGTAACATTATTCCCAAACATTCTGTGCTGCTGTGTACCTATATTCCCACTATACTGTAGTTCATCAGTAACATTATTCCCAAACATTATGTGCTGCTGTGTACCTATATTCCCACTATACTGTAGTTCATCAGTAACATTATTCCCAAACATTCTGTGCTGCTGTGTACCTATATTCCCACTATACTGTAGTTTATCAGTAACATTATTCCCAAACATTCTGTGTGGCTGAGTATCTATATTCCCACTATAATGTAGTTCATCAGTAACATTATTCCCAAACATTCTGTGCTGCTGTGTACCTATATTCCCACTATACTGTAGTTCATCAGTAACATTATTCCCAAACATTCTGTGCTGCTGTGTATCTATATTCCCACTATACTGTAGTTCATCAGTAACATTATTCCCAAACATTCTGTGCTGTTGTGTACCTATATTCCCACTATACTGTAGTTCATCAGTAACATTATTCCCAAACATTCTGTGCTGCTGTGTACCTATATTCCCACTATACTGTAGTTCATCAGTAACATTATTCCCAAACATTCTGTGCTGCTGTGTACCTATATTCCCACTATACTGTAGTTCATCAGTAACATTATTCCCAAACATTCTGTGCTGCTGTGTACCTATATTCCCACTATACTGTAGTTCATCAGTAACATTATTCCCAAACATTATGTGCAGCTGTGTATCTATGTTCCCACTATACTGTAGTGCATCAGTAACATTATTCCCAAACATTCTGTGCTGCTGTGTACCTATATTCCCACTATACTGTAGTTTATCAGTAACATTATTCCCAAACATTCTGTGCTGCTGTGTACCTATATTCCCACTATACTGTAGTTTATCAGTAACATTATTCCCAAACATTCTGTGCTGCTGTGTACCTATATTCCCACTATACTGTAGTTTATCAGTAACATTATTCCCAAACATTATGTGCTGCTGTGTACCTATATTCCCACTATACTGTAGTTCATCAGTAACATTATTCCCAAACATTCTGTGTGGCTGTGTACCTATATTCCCACTATACTGTAGTTCATCAGTAACATTATTCCCAAACATTCTGTGCTGCTGTGTACCTATATTCCCACTATACTGTAGTTCATCAGTAACATTATTCCCAAACATTATGTGCAGCTGTGTATCTATGTTCCCACTATACTGTAGTGCATCAGTAACATTATTCCCAAACATTCTGTGCTGCTGTGTACCTATATTCCCACTATACTGTAGTTTATCAGTAACATTATTCCCAAACATTCTGTGCTGCTGTGTACCTATATTCCCACTATACTGTAGTTCATCAGTAACATTATTCCCAAACATTCTGTGCTGCTGTGTATCTATATTCCCACTATACTGTAGTTAATCAGTAACGTTATTCCCAAACATTCTGTGCTGCTGTGTACCTATATTCCCACTATACTGTAGTTCATCAGTAACATTATTCTCAAACATTATGTGCAGCTGTGTACCTATATTCTCACTATACTGTAGTTCATCAGTAACATTATTCCCAAACATTATGTGCTGCTGTGTACCTATATTCCCACTATACTGTAGTTCATCAGTAACATTATTCTCAAACATTCTGTGCTGCTGTGTACCTATATTCCCACTATACTGTAGTTCATCAGTAACATTATTCCCAAACATTATGTGCTGCTGTGTACCTATATTCTCACTATACTGTAGTTCATCAGTAACATTATTCCCAAACATTCTGTGCTGCTGTGTACCTATATTCCCACTATACTGTAGTTTATTAGTAACATTATTCCCAAACATTCTGTGCTGCTGTGTACCTATATTCCCACTATACTGTAGTTCATCAGTAACATTATTCCCAAACATTATGTGCTGCTGTGTACCTATATTCTCACTATACTGTAGTTCATCAGTAACATTATTCCCAAACATTCTGTGCTGCTGTGTACCTATATTCCCACTATACTGTAGTTTATTAGTAACATTATTCCCAAACATTCTGTGCTGCTGTGTACCTATATTCCCACTATACTGTAGTTTATTAGTAACATTATTCCCAAACATTATGTGCTGCTGTGTACCTATATTCCCACTATACTGTAGTTCATCAGTAACATTATTCCCAAACATTCTGTGCTGCTGTGTACCTATATTCCCACTATACTGTAGTTTATCAGTAACATTATTCCCAAACATTATGTGCTGCTGTGTACCTATATTCCCACTATACTGTAGTTTATCAGTAACATTATTCCCAAACATTCTGTGCTGCTGTGTACCTATATCCCCACTATAGTGTAGTTCTTCAGTAACATTATTCCCAAACATTATGTGCAGCTGTGTACCTATATTCCCACTATACTGTAGTGCATCAGTAACATTATTCCCAAACATTCTGTGCTGCTGTTTACCTATATTCCCACTATACTGTACTTTATCAGTAACATTATTCCCAAACATTCTGTGCTGCTGTGTACCTATATTCCCACTATACTGTAGTTCATCAGTAACATTATTCCCAAACATTATGTGCTGCTGTGTACCTATATTCCCACTATACTGTAGTTCATCAGTAACATTATTCCCAAACATTCTGTGCTGCTGTGTATCTATATTCCCACTATACTGTAGTTCATCAGTAACATTATTCCCAAACATTCTGTGCTGCTGTGTACCTATATTCCCACTATACTGTAGTTCATCAGTAACATTATTCCCAAACATTCTGTGTGGCTGTGTACTTATATTCCCACTATACTGTAGTTCATCAGTAACATTATTCCCAAACATTCTGTGCTGCTGTGTACCTATATTCCCACTATACTGTAGTTCATCAGTAACATTATTCCCAAACATTCTGTGCTGCTGTGTACCTATATTCCCACTATAATGTAGTTCATCAGTAACATTATTCCCAAACATTATGTGCAGCTGTGTACCTATATTCCCACTATACTGTAGTTCATCAGTAACGTTATTCCCAAACATTATGTGCAGCTGTGTACCTATATTCCCACTATACTGTAGTTCATCAGTAACATTATTCCCAAACATTCTGTGCTGCTGTGTACCTATATTCCCACTATAATGTAGTTCATCAGTAACATTATTCCCAAACATTATGTGCACAGCTGTGTACCTATAATCCCACTATACTGTAGTTTATCAGTAACGTTATTCCCAAACATTATGTGCAGCTGTGTACCTATATTCCCACTATACTGTAGTTCATCAGTAACATTATTCCCAAACATTCTGTGCTGCTGTGTACCTATATTCCCACTATAATGTAGTTCATCAGTAACATTATTCCCAAACATTATGTGCACAGCTGTGTACCTATATTCCCACTATACTGTAGTTTATCAGTAACGTTATTCCCAAACATTATGTGCAGCTGTGTACCTATATTCCCACTATACTGTAGTTCATCAGTAACATTATTCCCAAACATTCTGTGCTGCTCTGTACCTATATTCCCACTATACTGTAGTTCATCAGTAACATTATTCCCAAACATTCTGTGCTGCTGTGTACCTATATTCCCACTATAATGTAGTTCATCAGTAACATTATTCCCAAACATTCTGTGCTGCTGTGTATCTATATTCCCACTATACTGTAGTTCATCAGTAACATTATTCCCAAACATTCTGTGCTGCTGTGTATCTATATTCCCACTATACTGTAGTTTATCAGTAACATTATTCCCAAACATTATGTGCTGCTGTGTATCTATATTCTCACTATACTGTAGTTCATCAGTAACATTATTCCCAAACATTATGTGCTGCTGTGTATCTATATTCTCACTATACTGTAGTTCATCAGTAACATTATTCCCAAACATTATGTGCTGCTGTGTATCTATATTCTCACTATACTGTAGTTCATCAGTAACATTATTCCCAAACATTCTGTGCTGCTGTGTACCTATATTCCCACTATAATGTAGTTCATCAGTAACATTATTCCCAAACATTCTGTGCTGCTGTGTACCTATATTACCACTATACTGTAGTTCATCAGTAACATTATTCCCAAACATTCTGTGCTGCTGTGTATCTATATTCCCACTATACTGTAGTTCATCAGTAACATTATTCCCAAACATTATGTGCTGCTGTGTACCTATATTCCCACTATACTGTAGTTCATCAGTAACATTATTCCCAAACATTCTGTGCTGCTGTGTACCTATATTCCCACTATACTGTAGTTCATCAGTAACATTATTCCCAAACATTATGTGCTGCTGTGTACCTATATTCCCACTATACTGTAGTTCATCAGTAACATTAGTCCCAAACATTCTGTGCTGCTCTGTACCTATATTCCCACTATACTGTAGTTCATCAGTAACATTATTCCCAAACATTATGTGCTGCTGTGTATCTATATTCCCACTATACTGTAGTTCATCAGTAACATTATTCCCAAACATTATGTGCTGCTGTGTACCTATATTCCCACTATACTGTAGTTCATCAGTAACATTAGTCCCAAACATTCTGTGCTGCTGTGTACCTATATTCCCACTATACTGGAGTTTATCAGTAACATTATTCCCAAACATTCTGTGCTGCTCTGTACCTATATTCCCACTATACTGTAGTTCATCAGTAACATTAGTCCCAAACATTCTGTGCTGCTGTGTACCTATATTCCCACTATACTGTAGTTCATCAGTAACATTATTCCCAAACATTCTGTGCTGCTCTGTACCTATATTCCCACTATAGTGTAGTTCATCAGTAACATTATTCCCAAACATTCTGTGCTGCTCTGTACCTATATTCCCACTATACTGTAGTTCATCAGTAACATTAGTCCCAAACATTCTGTGCTGCTCTGTACCTATATTCCCACTATACTGTAGTTCATCAGTAACGTTATTCCCAAACATTATGTGCTGCTGTGTACCTATATTCCCACTATACTGTAGTTCATCAGTAACATTAGTCCCAAACATTATGTGCTGCTGTGTACCTATATTCCCACTATACTGTAGTTCATCAGTAACATTATTCCCAAACATTCTGTGCTGCTGTGTATCTATATTCCCACTATACTGTAGTTCATCAGTAACATTATTCCCAAACATTCTGTGCTGCTGTGTACCTATATTCCCACTATACTGTAGTTCATTAGTAACATTATTCCCAAACATTATGTGCTGCTGTGTATCTATATTCCCACTATACTGTAGTTTATCAGTAACATTATTCCCAAACATTATGTGCTGCTGTGTACCTATATTCCCACTATACTGTAGTTCATCAGTAACGTTATTCCCAAACATTCTGTGCTGCTGTGTACCTATATTCCCACTATACTGTAGTTTATCAGTAACATTATTCCCAAACATTATGTGCTGCTGTGTACCTATATTCCAACTATACTGTAGTTCATCAGTAACATTATTCCCAAACATTATGTGCTGCTGTGTATCTATATTCTTACTATACTGTAGTTCATCAGTAACATTATTCCCAAACATTATGTGCTGCTGTGTATCTATATTCTTACTATACTGTAGTTCATCAGTAACATTATTCCCAAACATTATGTGCTGCTGTGTACCTATATTCCCACTATACTGTAGTTCATCAGTAACATTATTCCCAAACATTATGTGCTGCTGTGTACCTATATTACCACTATACTGTAGTTAATCAGTAACATTATTCCCAAACATTCTGTGCTGTTGTGTATCTATATTCCCACTATACTGTAGTTCATCAGTAACATTATTCCCAAACATTCTGTGCTGTTGTGTATCTATATTCCCACTATACTGTAGTTCATTAGTAACATTAGTCCCAAACATTCTGTGCTGTTGTGTACCTATATTCCCACTATACTGTAGTTCATCAGTAACATTATTCCCAAACATTCTGTGCTGCTGTGTACCTATATTCCCACTATACTGTAGTTCATCAGTAACATTATTCCCAAACATTCTGTGCTGCTGTGTACCTATATTCCCACTATACTGTAGTTCATTAGTAACATTAGTCCCAAACATTCTGTGCTGTTGTGTACCTATATTCCCACTATACTGTAGTTCATCAGTAACATTATTCCCAAACATTCTGTGCTGCTGTGTACCTATATTCCCACTATACTGTAGTTCATTAGTAACATTAGTCCCAAACATTCTGTGCTGCTCTGTACCTATATTCCCACTATACTGTAGTTCATCAGTAACATTAGTCCCAAACATTCTGTGCTGCTCTGTACCTATATTCCCACTATACTGTAGTTTATCAGTAACATTATTCCCAAACATTCTGTGCTGCTGTGTACCTATATTCCCACTATACTGTAGTTTATCAGTAACATTATTCCCAAACATTCTGTGCTGCTCTGTACCTATATTCCCACTATACTGTAGTTCATCAGTAACATTATTCCCAAACATTCTGTGCTGCTGTGTACCTATATTCCCACTATACTGTAGTTCATCAGTAGCATTATTCCCAAACATTCTGTGCTGCTGTGTACCTATATTCCCACTATACTGTAGTTCATCAGTAACATTATTCCCAAACATTCTGTGCTGCTGTGTACCTATATTCCCACTATACTGTAGTTCATCAGTAACATTATTCCCAAACATTCTGTGTGGCTGAGTATCTATATTCCCACTATAATGTAGTTCATCAGTAACATTATTCCCAAACATTCTGTGCTGCTGTGTACCTATATTCCCACTATACTGTAGTTAATCAGTAACATTATTCCCAAACATTCTGTGCTGCTCTGTATCTATATTCCCACTATACTGTAGTTCATCAGTAACATTATTCCCAAACATTCTGTGCTGCTGTGTACCTATATTCCCACTATACTGTAGTTCATCAGTAACATTATTCCCAAACATTCTGTGCTGCTGTTTACCTATATTCCCACTATACTGTAGTTCATCAGTAACATTATTCCCAAACATTCTGTGTGGCTGTGTACTTATATTCCCACTATACTGTAGTTCATCAGTAACATTATTCCCAAACATTCTGTGCTGCTGTGTACCTATATTCCCACTATACTGTAGTTCATCAGTAACATTATTCCCAAACATTCTGTGCTGCTGTGTACCTATATTCCCACTATAATGTAGTTCATCAGTAACATTATTCCCAAACATTATGTGCAGCTGTGTACCTATATTCCCACTATACTGTAGTTCATCAGTAACGTTATTCCCAAACATTATGTGCAGCTGTGTACCTATATTCCCACTATACTGTAGTTCATCAGTAACATTATTCCCAAACATTCTGTGCTGCTGTGTACCTATATTCCCACTATAATGTAGTTCATCAGTAACATTATTCCCAAACATTATGTGCACAGCTGTGTACCTATAATCCCACTATACTGTAGTTTATCAGTAACGTTATTCCCAAACATTATGTGCAGCTGTGTACCTATATTCCCACTATACTGTAGTTCATCAGTAACATTATTCCCAAACATTCTGTGCTGCTGTGTACCTATATTCCCACTATAATGTAGTTCATCAGTAACATTATTCCCAAACATTATGTGCACAGCTGTGTACCTATATTCCCACTATACTGTAGTTTATCAGTAACGTTATTCCCAAACATTATGTGCAGCTGTGTACCTATATTCCCACTATACTGTAGTTCATCAGTAACATTATTCCCAAACATTCTGTGCTGCTCTGTACCTATATTCCCACTATACTGTAGTTCATCAGTAACATTATTCCCAAACATTCTGTGCTGCTGTGTACCTATATTCCCACTATAATGTAGTTCATCAGTAACATTATTCCCAAACATTCTGTGCTGCTGTGTATCTATATTCCCACTATACTGTAGTTCATCAGTAACATTATTCCCAAACATTCTGTGCTGCTGTGTATCTATATTCCCACTATACTGTAGTTTATCAGTAACATTATTCCCAAACATTATGTGCTGCTGTGTATCTATATTCTCACTATACTGTAGTTCATCAGTAACATTATTCCCAAACATTATGTGCTGCTGTGTATCTATATTCTCACTATACTGTAGTTCATCAGTAACATTATTCCCAAACATTATGTGCTGCTGTGTATCTATATTCCCACTATACTGTAGTTCATCAGTAACATTATTCCCAAACATTCTGTGCTGCTGTGTACCTATATTACCATTCTGTAGTTCATCAGTAACATTATTCCCAAACATTCTGTGCTGCTGTGTACCTATATTCCCACTATACTGTAGTTCATCAGTAACATTATTCCCAAACATTCTGTGCTGCTGTGTATCTATATTCCCACTATACTGTAGTTCATCAGTAACATTATTCCCAAACATTATGTGCTGCTGTGTACCTATATTCCCACTATACTGTAGTTCATCAGTAACATTATTCCCAAACATTCTGTGCTGCTGTGTACCTATATTCCCACTATACTGTAGTTCATCAGTAACATTATTCCCAAACATTATGTGCTGCTGTGTACCTATATTCCCACTATACTGTAGTTCATCAGTAACATTAGTCCCAAACATTCTGTGCTGCTCTGTACCTATATTCCCACTATACTGTAGTTCATCAGTAACATTATTCCCAAACATTATGTGCTGCTGTGTATCTATATTCCCACTATACTGTAGTTCATCAGTAACATTATTCCCAAACATTATGTGCTGCTGTGTACCTATATTCCCACTATACTGTAGTTCATCAGTAACATTAGTCCCAAACATTCTGTGCTGCTGTGTACCTATATTCCCACTATACTGTAGTTTATCAGTAACATTATTCCCAAACATTCTGTGCTGCTCTGTACCTATATTCCCACTATACTGTAGTTCATCAGTAACATTAGTCCCAAACATTCTGTGCTGCTGTGTACCTATATTCCCACTATACTGTAGTTCATCAGTAACATTATTCCCAAACATTCTGTGCTGCTCTGTACCTATATTCCCACTATAGTGTAGTTCATCAGTAACATTATTCCCAAACATTCTGTGCTGCTCTGTACCTATATTCCCACTATACTGTAGTTCATCAGTAACATTAGTCCCAAACATTCTGTGCTGCTCTGTACCTATATTCCCACTATACTGTAGTTCATCAGTAACGTTATTCCCAAACATTATGTGCTGCTGTGTACCTATATTCCCACTATACTGTAGTTCATCAGTAACATTAGTCCCAAACATTATGTGCTGCTGTGTACCTATATTCCCACTATACTGTAGTTCATCAGTAACATTATTCCCAAACATTCTGTGCTGCTGTGTATCTATATTCCCACTATACTGTAGTTCATCAGTAACATTATTCCCAAACATTCTGTGCTGCTGTGTACCTATATTCCCACTATACTGTAGTTCATTAGTAACATTATTCCCAAACATTATGTGCTGCTGTGTATCTATATTCCCACTATACTGTAGTTTATCAGTAACATTATTCCCAAACATTATGTGCTGCTGTGTACCTATATTCCCACTATACTGTAGTTCATCAGTAACGTTATTCCCAAACATTCTGTGCTGCTGTGTACCTATATTCCCACTATACTGTAGTTTATCAGTAACATTATTCCCAAACATTATGTGCTGCTGTGTACCTATATTCCAACTATACTGTAGTTCATCAGTAACATTATTCCCAAACATTATGTGCTGCTGTGTATCTATATTCTTACTATACTGTAGTTCATCAGTAACATTATTCCCAAACATTATGTGCTGCTGTGTATCTATATTCTTACTATACTGTAGTTCATCAGTAACATTATTCCCAAACATTATGTGCTGCTGTGTACCTATATTCCCACTATACTGTAGTTCATCAGTAACATTATTCCCAAACATTATGTGCTGCTGTGTACCTATATTACCACTATACTGTAGTTAATCAGTAACATTATTCCCAAACATTCTGTGCTGTTGTGTATCTATATTCCCACTATACTGTAGTTCATCAGTAACATTATTCCCAAACATTCTGTGCTGTTGTGTATCTATATTCCCACTATACTGTAGTTCATTAGTAACATTAGTCCCAAACATTCTGTGCTGTTGTGTACCTATATTCCCACTATACTGTAGTTCATCAGTAACATTATTCCCAAACATTCTGTGCTGCTGTGTACCTATATTCCCACTATACTGTAGTTAATCAGTAACATTATTCCCAAACATTCTGTGCTGTTGTGTATCTATATTCCCACTATACTGTAGTTCATTAGTAACATTAGTCCCAAACATTCTGTGCTGTTGTGTACCTATATTCCCACTATACTGTAGTTCATCAGTAACATTATTCCCAAACATTCTGTGCTGCTGTGTACCTATATTCCCACTATACTGTAGTTCATTAGTAACATTAGTCCCAAACATTCTGTGCTGCTCTGTACCTATATTCCCACTATACTGTAGTTCATCAGTAACATTAGTCCCAAACATTCTGTGCTGCTCTGTACCTATATTCCCACTATACTGTAGTTTATCAGTAACATTATTCCCAAACATTCTGTGCTGCTGTGTACCTATATTCCCACTATACTGTAGTTTATCAGTAACATTATTCCCAAACATTCTGTGCTGCTCTGTACCTATATTCCCACTATACTGTAGTTCATCAGTAACATTATTCCCAAACATTCTGTGCTGCTGTGTACCTATATTCCCACTATACTGTAGTTCATCAGTAGCATTATTCCCAAACATTCTGTGCTGCTGTGTACCTATATTCCCACTATACTGTAGTTCATCAGTAACATTATTCCCAAACATTCTGTGCTGCTCTGTACCTATATTCCCACTATACTGTAGTTCATCAGTAACATTATTCCCAAACATTCTGTGTGGCTGAGTATCTATATTCCCACTATAATGTAGTTCATCAGTAACATTATTCCCAAACATTCTGTGCTGCTGTGTACCTATATTCCCACTATACTGTAGTTAATCAGTAACATTATTCCCAAACATTCTGTGCTGCTCTGTATCTATATTCCCACTATACTGTAGTTCATCAGTAACATTATTCCCAAACATTCTGTGCTGCTGTGTACCTATATTCCCACTATACTGTAGTTCATCAGTAACATTATTCCCAAACATTCTGTGCTGCTGTTTACCTATATTCCCACTATACTGTAGTTCATCAGTAACATTATTCCCAAACATTCTGTGCTGCTGTGTACCTATATTCCCACTATACTGTAGTTCATCAGTAACATTATTCCCAAACATTATGTGCTGCTGTGTACCTATATTCCCACTATACTGTAGTTCATCAGTAACATTATTCCCAAACATTATGTGCTGCTGTGTACCTATATTCCCACTATACTGTAGTTTATCAGTAACATTATTCCCAAACATTATGTGCTGCTGTGTACCTATATTCCCACTATACTGTAGTTCATCAGTAACATTATTCCCAAACATTCTGTGCTGCTGTGTACCTATATTCCCACTATACTGTAGTTCATCAGTAACATTATTCCCAAACATTCTGTGCTGCTGTGTACCTATATTCCCACTATACTGTAGTTCATCAGTAACATTATTCCCAAACATTATGTGCAGCTGTGTACCTATATTCCCACTATACTGTAGTTAATCAGTAACGTTATTCCCAAACATTATGTGCTGCTGTGTACCTATATTCCAACTATACTGTAGTTCATCAGTAACGTTATTCCCAAACATTATGTGCTGCTGTGTACCTATATTCCCACTATACTGTAGTTCATCAGTAACGTTATTCCCAAACATTCTGTGCTGCTGTTTACCTATATTCCCATTATACTGTAGTTTATCAGTAACATTATTCCCAAACATTATGTGCTGCTGTGTATCTATATTCCCACTATACTGGAGTTTATCAGTAACATTATTCCCAAACATTCTGTGCTGCTGTGTACCTATATTCCCACTATACTGTAGTTCATCAGTAACATTATTCCCAAACATTCTGTGCTGCTGTGTACCTATATTCTTACTATACTGTAGTTCATCAGTAACATTATTCCCAAACATTATGTGCTGCTGTGTATCTATATTCCCACTATACTGTAGTTCATCAGTAACATTATTCCCAAACATTCTGTGCTGCTGTGTACCTATATTCCCACTATACTGTAGTTCATCAGTAACATTATTCCCAAACATTCTGTGCTGTTGTGTATCTATATTCCCACTATACTGTAGTTCATCAGTAACATTATTCCCAAACATTATGTGCTGCTGTGTATCTATATTCCCACTATACTGTAGTTTATCAGTAACATTATTCCCAAACATTATGTGCTGCTGTGTACCTATATTCCCACTATACTGTAGTTTATCAGTAACATTATTCCCAAACATTCTGTGCTGCTGTGTATCTATATTCCCACTATACTGTAGTTCATCAATCACATTATTCCCAAACATTCTGTGCTGCTGTGTACCTATATTCCCACTATACTGTAGTTCATCAGTAACATTATTCCCAAACATTCTGTGCTGTTGTGTATCTATATTTCCACTATACTGTAGTTCATCAGTAACATTATTCCCAAACATTATGTGCTGCTGTGTATCTATATTCCCACTATACTGTAGTTCATCAGTAACATTATTCCCAAACATTATGTGCTGCTGTGTATCTATATTCTTACTATACTGTAGTTCATCAGTAACATTATTCCCAAACATTATGTGCTGCTGTGTACCTATATTCCCACTATACTGTAGTTCATCAGTAACATTATTCCCAAACATTCTGTGCTGTTGTGTATCTATATTCCCACTATACTGTAGTTCATCAGTAACATTATTCCCAAACATTCTGTGCTGTTGTGTATCTATATTCCCACTATACTGTAGTTCATCAGTAACATTATTCCCAAACATTATGTGCTGCTGTGTACCTATATTCCCACTATACTGTAGTTCATCAGTAACATTATTCCCAAACATTCTGTGCTGTTGTGTATCTATATTCCCACTATACTGTAGTTCATCAGTAACATTATTCCCAAAAATTATGTGCTGCTGTGTACCTATATGCCCACTATACTGTAGTTCATCAGTAACATTATTCCCAAACATTCTGTGCTGCTGTGTACCTATATTCCCACTATACTGTAGTTCATCAGTAACATTATTCCCAAACATTATGTGCTGCTGTGTACCTATATTCCCACTATACTGTAGTTCATCAGTAACATTATTCCCAAACATTCTGTGCTGCTGTGTACCTATATTCCCACTATACTGTAGTTCATCAGTAACATTATTCCCAAACATTCTGTGCTGCTGTGTACCTATATTCCCACTATACTGTAGTTCATCAGTAACATTATTCCCAAACATTCTGTGCTGCTGTGTACCTATATTCCCACTATACTGTAGTTCATCAGTAACATTATTCCCAAACATTCTGTGTGGCTGTGTACCTATATTCTCACTATACTGTAGTTCATCAGTAACATTATTCCCAAACATTATGTGCTGCTGTGTACCTATATTCCCACTATACTGTAGTTCATCAGTAACATTATTCCCAAACATTATGTGCTGCTGTGTACCTATATTCTCACTATACTGTAGTTCATCAGTAACGTTATTCCCAAACATTCTGTGCTGCTGTGTACCTATATTCCCACTATACTGTAGTTCATCAGTAACATTATTCCCAAACATTCTGTGCTGCTGTGTACCTATATTCCCACTATACTGTAGTTCATCAGTAACATTATTCTCAAACATTCTGTGCTGCTGTGTACCTATATTCCCACTATACTGTAGTTCATCAGTAACATTATTCCCAAACATTATGTGCTGCTGTGTACCTATATTCTCACTATACTGTAGTTCATCAGTAACATTATTCCCAAACATTCTGTGCTGCTGTGTACCTATATTCCCACTATACTGTAGTTTATTAGTAACATTATTCCCAAACATTCTGTGCTGCTGTGTACCTATATTCCCACTATACTGTAGTTCATCAGTAACATTATTCCCAAACATTCTGTGTGGCTGAGTATCTATATTCCCACTATAATGTAGTTCATCAGTAACATTATTCCCAAACATTCTGTGCTGCTGTGTACCTATATTCCCACTATACTGTAGTTCATCAGTAACATTATTCCCAAACATTCTGTGCTGCTGTGTACCTATATTCCCACTATACTGTAGTTCATCAGTAACATTATTCCCAAACATTATGTGCTGCTGTGTACCTATATTCTCACTATACTGTAGTTCATCAGTAACATTATTCCCAAACATTCTGTGCTGCTGTGTACCTATATTCCCACTATACTGTAGTTTATTAGTAACATTATTCCCAAACATTCTGTGCTGCTGTGTACCTATATTCCCACTATACTGTAGTTTATTAGTAACATTATTCCCAAACATTATGTGCTGCTGTGTACCTATATTCCCACTATACTGTAGTTCATCAGTAACATTATTCCCAAACATTCTGTGCTGCTGTGTACCTATATTCCCACTATACTGTAGTTTATTAGTAACATTATTCCCAAACATTCTGTGCTGCTGTGTACCTATATTCCCACTATACTGTAGTTCATTAGTAACATTATTCCCAAACATTATGTGCTGCTGTGTACCTATATTCCCACTATACTGTAGTTTATCAGTAACATTATTCCCAAACATTCTGTGCTGCTGTGTACCTATATTCCCACTATACTGTAGTTTATCAGTAACATTATTCCCAAACATTATGTGCTGCTGTGTACCTATATTCCCACTATACTGTAGTTTATCAGTAACATTATTCCCAAACATTCTGTGCTGCTGTGTACCTATATCCCCACTATAGTGTAGTTCTTCAGTAACATTATTCCCAAACATTATGTGCAGCTGTGTACCTATATTCCCACTATACTGTAGTGCATCAGTAACATTATTCCCAAACATTCTGTGCTGCTGTTTACCTATATTCCCACTATACTGTACTTTATCAGTAACATTATTCCCAAACATTCTGTGCTGCTGTGTACCTATATTCCCACTATACTGTAGTTCATCAGTAACATTATTCCCAAACATTATGTGCTGCTGTGTACCTATATTCCCACTATACTGTAGTTCATCAGTAACATTATTCCCAAACATTCTGTGCTGCTGTGTATCTATATTCCCACTATACTGTAGTTAATCAGTAACATTATTCCCAAACATTCTGTGCTGCTGTGTACCTATATTCCCACTATACTGTAGTTCATCAGTAACATTATTCCCAAACATTCTGTGCTGCTGTGTACCTATATTCCCACTATACTGTAGTTCATCAGTAACATTATTCCCAAACATTCTGTGTGGCTGTGTACTTATATTCCCACTATACTGTAGTTCATCAGTAACATTATTCCCAAACATTCTGTGCTGCTGTGTACCTATATTCCCACTATACTGTAGTTCATCAGTAACATTATTCCCAAACATTCTGTGCTGCTGTGTACCTATATTCCCACTATAATGTAGTTCATCAGTAACATTATTCCCAAACATTATGTGCAGCTGTGTACCTATATTCCCACTATACTGTAGTTCATCAGTAACGTTATTCCCAAACATTATGTGCAGCTGTGTACCTATATTCCCACTATACTGTAGTTCATCAGTAACATTATTCCCAAACATTCTGTGCTGCTGTGTACCTATATTCCCACTATAATGTAGTTCATCAGTAACATTATTCCCAAACATTATGTGCACAGCTGTGTACCTATATTCCCACTATACTGTAGTTTATCAGTAACGTTATTCCCAAACATTATGTGCAGCTGTGTACCTATATTCCCACTATACTGTAGTTCATCAGTAACATTATTCCCAAACATTCTGTGCTGCTGTGTACCTATATTCCCACTATAATGTAGTTCATCAGTAACATTATTCCCAAACATTATGTGCACAGCTGTGTACCTATATTCCCACTATACTGTAGTTTATCAGTAACGTTATTCCCAAACATTATGTGCAGCTGTGTACCTATATTCCCACTATACTGTAGTTCATCAGTAACATTATTCCCAAACATTCTGTGCTGCTCTGTACCTATATTCCCACTATACTGTAGTTCATCAGTAACATTAATCCCAAACATTCTGTGCTGCTGTGTACCTATATTCCCACTATAATGTAGTTCATCAGTAACATTATTCCCAAACATTCTGTGCTGCTGTGTATCTATATTCCCACTATACTGTAGTTCATCAGTAACATTATTCCCAAACATTCTGTGCTGCTGTGTATCTATATTCCCACTATACTGTAGTTTATCAGTAACATTATTCCCAAACATTATGTGCTGCTGTGTATCTATATTCTCACTATACTGTAGTTCATCAGTAACATTATTCCCAAACATTATGTGCTGCTGTGTATCTATATTCTCACTATACTGTAGTTCATCAGTAACATTATTCCCAAACATTATGTGCTGCTGTGTATCTATATTCTCACTATACTGTAGTTCATCAGTAACATTATTCCCAAACATTATGTGCTGCTGTGTATCTATATTCCCACTATACTGTAGTTTATCAGTAACATTATTCCCAAACATTATGTGCTGCTGTGTATCTATATTCTCACTATACTGTAGTTCATCAGTAACATTATTCCCAAACATTATGTGCTGCTGTGTATCTATATTCTCACTATACTGTAGTTCATCAGTAACATTATTCCCAAACATTATGTGCTGCTGTGTACCTATATTCCCATTATACTGTAGTTCATCAGTAACATTATTCCCAAACATTCTGTGCTGCTGTGTACCTATATTCCCACTATACTGTAGTTTATCAGTAACATTATTCCCAAACATTCTGTGCTGTTGTGTACCTATATTCCCAATATACTGTAGTTCATTAGTAACATTATTCCCAAACATTATGTGCTGCTGTGTATCTATATTCCCACTATACTGTAGTTTATCAGTAACATTATTCCCAAACATTATGTGCTGCTGTGTACCTATATTCCCACTATACTGTAGTTCATCAGTAACATTATTCCCAAACATTCTGTGTGGCTGTGTACCTATATTCCCACTATACTGGAGTTTATCAGTAACATTATTCCCAAACATTCTGTGCTGCTGTGTATCTATATTCCCACTATACTGTAGTTTATCAGTAACATTATTCCCAAACATTAAGTGCTGCTGTGTACCTATATTCCCACTATACTGTAGTTCATCAGTAACATTATTCCCAAAGTGGTTCCTGATCCCTGGCTTGTTCCTGACTCTGCTGTTTTCCTTGTTCCTGATTCCAGCTCGTCTGACTATTCGCTTTGGCTCCTCACTCGGCTCGTCTGACTACCAGCTCCAGTTTTGACTCCTGGCTTGTTATATGACTTGTGGACTTTTTATTATTTTTTGCTATTAATAAAGGTTTGATTATTTTTGCACTTCTCGTCTCAGTCTGATTCCTGGCATCCTGACATTACGCAAAGGCAATGAATCCTGATGGTGCTAATAATCCACCATTACCTGCCATCATTTCCAGGATGGATGTACAGGATCACCGCTTGGATCAATTTGCACTAGCCCTGCAAACCCTGCTGACTCGCACTGCACATTTGGACCAAAGTGTCCCCCAAGTTATGACTGCTCCTGTTTCTGCTGCTGCACCTATGCCTACCAGGAGCATGTCCGGTTCTGCACCTCTACCTCAGCGATATGGAGGCAATCCTATTCAGTGCAGAGGGTTTTTGAACCAGGTGGGCATTTACTTTGAGATGTTACCTCAAACGTTTCCCTCTGACAGAGCTAAGGTGGGATTTCTCATCTTGTTACTCTCTGACACAGCTCTTGCCTGGGCTAATCCCTTGTGGGAGAATAATAAACCTGTGATTTCAAATTACCCTGAATTTGTGGCCTCCTTTCGAAGGGTATTTGATGTTCTGGCTTGCTCCTCCTCTGCTGCTAAACGACTCATGTCCATTCAGCAAGGTACAAGATCTGTTGCTCAGTATGCTATTGAGTTCCGTATGCTTGCCGCAGAGGTAGGTTGGAACAATGAAGCCCTTGTTGCCGCCTTCTTTCATGGGCTCTCTGATGCAATTAAAGACAAAGTTGCTTCCAGAGATTTACCAAAGGATCCAGAGGCATTGGTGTCTTTTTTTATCCTAATTGACATCAGACTCAGAGAGAGGCCCTCTTTTAAGGAGCGCTTGCGGAAGCCTCCTGTTCCGTTGTCTCCTACATGTTCGTTCCCACCCATGCCTCCCTCTCCTCCCATGCCTCCCTCTCCTCCCATGCCTCCTGGTCCCGAGTCACCAGGTACTGCTGAGCTGATGCAGTTGGGATTCACGCGTCTCTCCACGGCAGAGAGGACCTTTAGGTGGAAGGAGGAGCTCTGCCTCTATTGTGGGTTACAGGGCCACCTTTTGAAGTCCTACACGGCTGGGAAACACTCACACCTAAGGTCCTGTCGGGGGCAGACCTTGGGTGGCTTATCCTCGTCCCCGGAACCGCTTAAGGAGAAACCTTTGGTCACGGTTGTCCTTTCCTGGGTGGACTCCTCCATAGTCACTCAGGCTCTTGTTGATTCCGGTGCTGCGGGCTATTTCATTGACAGTGCTTTTGTATCAAAGCACTCCATTCCTGTTTTGCCTCGGTCCGTTCCGCTTGCTATTGAGGCCTTTGATGGCAGGCCCCTTCAGCCCGCACCCGTTACTCACGAAACTGCTCTGTTATCCATGGCTGTTGGGGCTCTCTATTTTGAAACCCTCCAGTTCCAGGTGATAAACTCTCTGCATTGTTCTGGGTTATCCGTGGCTCCAAAAGCACAATCCCAGTCTCGACTGGCGCAGGTCTGAAATTTTGTCGTGGTCCCCGCAATGTATTTCCACTTGTCTTCGGAAACCAGTTAAAGTCTTGTGCACTTCTTCGGTATCTCAATTGCCTGAGGAGTACCGAGAGTTCCTAGACGTGTTTGACAAGGTGCGTGCCAGTACGTTGCCTCCTCACCGGTCTTACGATTGTGCCATAGACCTGCAACCCGGAGCCATTCCTCCTCGGGGCCGGGTGTACCCACTGTCTGTTGCAGAGAATTGTGCTATGGAAGAGTATGTTGCCGATGCTCTGTCGCGGGGAAACTTGAGAAATGTGAGTTCCATCAGACTCAAGTAACCTTCCTAGGTTATGTTATCTCCATTGCAGGGTTCTCCATGGATCCTGACAAGTTATCTGCAGTTCTGCAGTGGCCTCACCTAGTTGGTCTTCGGTCTATTCAACGTTTTTTGGGGTTCGCCAATTACTATAGAAAGTTTATTAAAAACTTTTCTTCCTTGGTCAAATCTATCACAGACATGACCCGTAAAGAGAATGATCCACTCCATTGGTCACCTACTGCCATTAAGGCCTTTGATAGTCTTAAAACTGCCTTTGCTGCCGCTCCAGTTCTGGCTCATCCTAACCCTGTCCTGCCTTTCATTCTTGAGGTTGATGTGTCTGAGACTGGAGTAGGTGCCCTCTTGTCTCAACGTCCTAAACATGACGGTTCCTTGCATCCGTGTGGTTTCTTCTCTAAGAAATTGTCTCCAGCGGAGGGCAATTATGAAATTGGCGACAGGAAATTACTGGCCATAATTTTGGCACTCAAGGAATGGAGGCATCTTCTCGAGGGTACTAGCGTGCCAGTGCTCATTCTTACTGACCACAAGAATTTAACTTATCTATCTGAAGCAAAACGTTTGTCGCCTCCACAGGCCAGATGGGCGCTATTTTTGTCTTGGTTTAATTAAGTGGTCTCCTACCTGCCTGGTAGTAAGAATGTTAGGGCTGATGCCCTCTCTCGACAATTTTCGCCTCTGCCCAAGGAGGAGTCTGTACCTACTCCTGTTATACCTCCTGACCATATTTTGGCTACCATACATACTAATTTGACTTCTCCCTTGGGGGAGGAGATCCTGGCTGCACAACCAATGCACCTCCTGAGAAACCTAGTGGTAAATGTTTTGTTCCTGAGAATCTTCAAACTAAACTTTTGCACACTTTCCACTATCCTAAAGCCGCAGGTCACCCAGGCAAGAACCAAATGATTTGGTCTGTCACTCATCAATTCTGGTGGCCAGGTCTTCGTTCTGATGTTGCTGCGTATGTTGCCTCCTGCTCAGTTTGTGCACAGAATAAGACTCATGGACGTCTTCCTATGGGTCTTCTTCAAACTATTGCTAATGAGCGTCCTTGGACACATCTTTCCATGGACTTCATTGTCGAGCTCCCTGTTTCCAATGGCAATACTGTTATCCTTATGGTGGTTGACTGTTTTTCTAAAATGTCACATTGCATTCCCTTGATGAAGCTGCCTACCGCTCAGGAGCTTGCTTCAATTTTTGCCCGGAAGGTCTTCCGTTTACATGGATTACCCAAGGAGATAGTGTCGGACCGGGGTAGCCAGTTTGTCTCCAGATTTTGGCGTTCCTTTTGTGCTCAAATGGGGATCCAGCTTTCCTTCTCCTCTGCATATCACCCTCAATCCAATGGGGCTGCAGAACGGTCTAATCAAGCTCTGGAACAGTTCCTCCGTTGCTATGTCTCAAATCACCACAATAATTGGTCTGAACTGTTACCTTGGGCAGAGTTTGCTCGTAATAGTGCTATTAATGCTTCCTCCAAGTTATCCCCGTTCATGGCGAATTATGGGGTTCAACCATACTTGTTGCCCGATTCATTCATGTCTCAAGGTATTCCGGCTTTGGAGGAGCATCTCCAGCAACTCCTCGTCCCCGTCCTATCTTTGTTGACAACCATGAGGAGTATAAGGTCAGCAGCATTATTGGCTCTCATATGTCCATGGGCCGTGTACAGTATTTGGTTCACTGGAGGGGCTACGGTCCAGAGGAGCGTTCTTGGGTTCCCTCCTCTGATGTTCATGCTCCCGCCCTCCTCCATGCCTTCTATGCCTGTTTCCCCAATAAGCCTTTTGTCCTCCCGCGGGGGAGGGGTCATTGAGGGGAGGGTACTGTCAGGGTTTTTTCCCTGTTGTGTTTGCCATGTGCTGCTGGCAGCCATTTTACTCACCTCTCTTCCTGACTATGGTGCATTGTGGGGGATGCTGCTCATTTCCAGCACTTCCTTTTATGGCCAGACTTGTGTGCATCATCCATGTGAGACAGGATGCAGTCTCAGAATTGTGATGTCATCACTTATTATTTAAAGGGCCTCTGTTCAGTATGCTTTGCCTTTGCGTTGTCTCAGACCTGTTTGTGAGAGTTCCTGTTTATTACCTGGCTGCCTGACGTCCTTCCTGGTTCCTGATCCCTGGCTTTTTCCTGACTCTACTGTTTTCCTTGTTCCTGATTCCGGCTCTTCTGACTATTCGCTTTGGCTCCTGACTTGGCTCATCTGACTACCAGCTCTGGTTTTGACTCCTGGCTTGTTATTTGACTTGTGGACTTTTTATTATTTTTTGCTATTAATAAAGGTGTGATTATTTTTGCACTTCTCGTCTCAGTCTGATTCCTGGCATCCTGACACCCACTAACTGCATTAATAAATTCAACCTGCACATAGACATCCTCCGCTTGCAGCGCATCCTAAAACTAAACGAATACTTCAACTCTAGTACAAGCGAATATAGTATATTTAAAAAGAAAGGAGTATTTGAACCCACAAGTACAAACAGCACTATCATGACATTCACTAAGAAACTTGAGAAAGATCTGCTTGACTCAGCATTGGAGCAAAGGCAACAGGTTAGGTTTAACATCACCAGAAAAGAGAAAGAAGCACTGAATAAGCTGATAAAAGATGAGACTATAGCCATAAGGAGAACTGACAAAGGTGGATCAATAGTCATCATGGACTACAAATACTATCAGACGGAGATACTACAACAATTGAATGATATTAGTACATATCGGACTTTACCTTGTAACCCCACAATGCAGTTCAAGAAGGAGATTGATGCATTGCTGGATAGAGCACACGAAGCAGACTGGATTGATAAACAGACCTTGCAGTACCTGAAAGTGAAATACCCAAAGGTACCGGTATTTTACACATTGCCAAAGGTGCATAAGAACCCCCTGGCCGTCCAATAGTGGCAGCAACGGACTCCCTCCTACAACCACTGGCGGAATACATTGACAATATACTACAAACTCTTGTGCAATGGATGGATAGCTACCTGAGAGATGCAGAGGATGTAATATGACAACTAAAAGCTATTGGGCCTATGAATAAAGAAGACCTGCTTGTAACCCTTGATGTTACAAGCCTGTATACGGTCATACCGCACAATGAAGGACTTGAGTCTATCAAGAGACGACTACAAAGGTATCCATACATTGGACCACCTGAAGAATTCATATTGGAACTCATTGACAACTGCTTAAGGAAGAACTTCTTCAGATTCGAGAGCAAGTATTACCTGCAATTAACTGGTACAGCAATGGGATCAAATATGGCCCCATCCTACG
>NC_069507.1:31891733-31949233 GCF_027579735.1 Bombina bombina | reverse complement strand
AAGTGTGTCTTTGTATGATGTCCCAATAAATAAGTATTGAAGTGTGTCTTCGTATGATGTCCCAATAAATAAGTATTGAAGTGTGTCTTCGTATGATGTCCCAATAAATAAGTATTGAGGTGTGTCTTTGTATGATGTCTCAATAAATAAGTATTGAAGTGTGTCTTTGTATGATGTCCCAATAAATAAGTATTGAGCTGTGTCTTTGTATGCTGTCCCAATAAATAAGTATTGAGGTGTGTCTTTGTATGATGTCCCAATAAATAAGTATTGAAGTGTGTCTTTGTATGATGTCCCAATAAATAAGTATTGAAGTGTGTCTTTGTATGATGTCCCAATAAATAAGTATTGAGGTGTGTCTTTTTATGATGTCCCAATAAATAAGTATTGAAGTGTGTCTTTGTATGATGTCCAAATAAATAAGTATTGAGGTGTGTCTTTTTATGTTGTCCCAATAAATAAGTATTGAGGTGTGTCTTTGTATGATGTCCCAATAAATAAGTATTGAAGTGTGTCTTTGTATGATGTCCCAATAAATAAGTATTGAGGTGTGTCTTTGTATGATGTCCCAATAAATAAGTATTGAAGTGTGTCTTTGTATGATGTCCCAATAAATAAGTATTGAAGTGTGTCTTTGTATGATGTCCCAATAAATAAGTATTGAAGTGTGTCTTTGTATGCTGTCCCAATAAATAAGTATTGAGGTGTGTCTTTGTATGATGTCCCAATAAATAAGTGTTGAGGTGTGTCTTATTATGATGTCCCAATAAATAAGTGTTGAGGTGTGTCTTATTATGATGTCCCAATAAATAAGTATTGAAGTGTGTCTTTGTATGATGTCCCAATAAATAAGTATTGAGGTGTGTCTTTGTATGATGTCCCAATAAATAAGTATTCAATCGCTTTGTTGGGGATGCTGCTCCTTTTTTGGACATTTATCTCAGTTTTAGGGGTATAGGCAGGACCCCTGGAGCGTGCACCCCCTTTTTGTAGACAGTGTTGTGCTATTTTGCACTTTTTAAAATAATTTAAAAAAGTTGATCTTTTAAGCTAACTATATAAATGAGTTTTGCACTAGTCTAGGCAATTACTGTGCAGTATGTAGAAGTGTCAGGCAATTTGCGGCATTCTTTGATTACAGCAAACAACAAATAATAATTGCATATTGCTGTGTTATTTTTTTTTTAAATGTATTAACTTATAAAGAAAAGTGTATCCCTTTTAAGGGTCACTGTCTAGTATAAAACCAGTGCTAGATTTTGTAAGCATTTTACGTTTTTAACATTTAATTTTTCCCACTATGGGGCTGATCAGAATCTTGCACTTGTTTTCAGCAGATAACAATTTCTAAATGTCAGCCGGAATTGTCAGTGATCACAATCACACATAGTTTTTGCTGGTAGTACCCTAGCAGCATGAATTGTTATCTCTTGGAAACAGCACAAAATATTATCTTCTCTGTTAATCTCACGATATCTTAATTACAAAAATGACCACAATTAAAGACAAACAAAATGACAATATCGGGTTTATTGATTTAATCACAGCTTGAAGTGTGCCATTGTTGACTGAACCCTTTAATAGTGTATAGTGATACTAAAGTGGGCAATAGACCTGTTGTGCTCATGCTCAGCAGAGATATAAGCATGTCTCTGTAATGGATATAAACAGGCGCATTATGGGTACAATGTGTATTTATTGGGTTATTGATTTGGCACATTTTATTTAAAACTTCTTATCTATTTTTTATTTTATTTTATTGAGCAGGTAGCATTTTCGATCTATTTGGTAACATTGCTAAAGTCATCCAATGTGGAGGGTGTAATGTCTACGTTTTTCACATGTGCAAAAAGCAATGTGGCATTATAAAACTTTTAGGTACCAGGTAATAATTTTAAAAGTGTTGTCTGTAAGTTTATTTAGTCATTTTAATGGTTGACTTCGATAGGAGAAAAATGGTCTTCAAAATGTGTTGGTTCTTTCTTCTTGTGTCTTGTAGTATCATTGTGAGGTGACTAGGATACAGCATCCTGGGAATATGCACTGGACGCAAGGGATCCTTTGAATTAAGCTGATTTGTAGAGATTTTATTAGCTGTTTTTCAGTCTAGGATACTATTTATAGTGCTGGGTTTTTCTTTTGGACTGTACATTTTCATGCATGAGCCTGATTGACAGGCAAGCATGTGCACTTTATGTACGCAACAACCAACATCTGTCTAGGCTTTAATCTCAGCACCGGGCACGTACACAAGGTGCTGATCTCACTGCTAAAAAAGGCTAAAAATCTACTTTTATGTCCCTTTAAACTACAAAACAATTAACCTGGCTGCCAAATTGGCTTCTTCTTTGTAAGAGAGTATATAGCTGCACTATCCTGACTGCTTATATTTAATACTGTCATGAGTTAGAGATGCATGAATTGCTCTCAAGTCGAATTCTTGTCTTGTTGCATGGCCTTGATCACTTTGTTCTGACTGTCTGGATATGATCTGCAGGCCTCATCCATCACACGTCACCCAACGTCTCCATCTGTAACTTCAGCTGCACAGCTTCAGATTCATTGCTTTCATTCTTAGCATTCAAAAAGTTAAACACACCTTTTACGAATGGCAGTTTTTCATCCCCTGGTCATCAAGCGGTTAAAAAATTGATCTCCCATTCAAATAAAAAGTAAAGTTGTGTTGTTAGTACGACCTGCAAGCATCTGATATGTAAAATACATACTGTTGTGCATGGTGTGACATTTTCTAAAATTCCATTTTCTCTGTAAATTCAATAGCTAAGGATTTGCTTATATTTTTAAGCCATTACGACAACTGCTGCTTCATGTGGAAACAGCTATAAAGAGAATGAAATGCCTGAATACAAATCATAGTTACCAGAAACACAATGTATTATTTGTTTTGTTCACATATTCAGAAAATATTTAGCTTTTAATAATGTAGAATAATATCAACAGTTACAAAACACTACATGAATTCATTGTGTGAAAATAAACATGTAAATTGATTTGAGGCTTACAGCTTGATCACATATACAGATATTACCCCATAATTGTAATAATTATTGCATCGTTGCCAACAGTCCCTGATTTCCATGGACAGTCCCTGGATTTTATTGTATGTCCTGGATCCCTGGATAACTAATTGTGTAGTTCATTAACAAATCTAGACAGACCCAGAGGCTTGTTCTCCCACAGAAAACCTCTGAATTACATTGTTTCCAATGTAGCAAAGGATTCTGGGTAAGATATGCAAATTAAGTACACAATGACACACCTTTTTACTTCAGTCTCCTTTTCAGCAGGTTCCCTTTATGCCAAAGTATCACTATTCACAAAGCTTATAAACTTAACTAGGGTTAGTACAGTGTCTCATAACCATCCCAGAACAGACTGTTTCATGGTTTTTGCCACTCATCAGCTGGGAGAAGGTTAGAATCATTGCTGGGTAAAGTTGATTCCAGGCAGAATACAACAACATTTTAAATTAGGGGGAGATAAAAGGCAAGTTTAAAATCCTTCACTACGCACAAAATATAGAAAAAATAACTCATTGTGTAGTTCATTAACAAATCTAGACAGGCACAGAGGCTTGTTTTCCCACAGAAAACCTCTGAATTACATTGTTTCCAATGCAGCAAAGGATTCTGGATAAGATATGCAAATTAAGTACACAATGAGTTATTTTTTCTATATTTTGTGCGTAGTGGAGGATTTTAAACTCGCCTTTTATCTCCCCCTAATTTAAAATGTTGTTGTATTCTGCCTGGAATCAACTTCACCCAGCAGTGATTCTAACCTTCTCCCAGCTGATGAGTAGCAAAAACCACAAAACAGTCTGTCCTGGGATGGTAATGAATCACTGTACTAATCCTAGCTAAGTTTATAAGCTGTGTGAACAGGGATACTTTGGCGTAAAGGGAACCTGCTGAAAAGCAGACTGAAGTAAAAAGGCGTTATTGTGTACTTAATTTGCATATCTTACCCAGAATCCTTTGATGCTTTGGAAACAATGTAATTCAGAGGTTTTCTGTGGGAAAACAAGCCTCTGGGCCTGTCTAGATTTGTTATTGAACTACACAAAGAGTTATTTTTTCTATATTTTGTGTGTAGTGGAGGATTTTAAACTCACCTTTTATCTCCCCCTAATTTAAAATGTTGTTATATATATATATATACACATATGTATATATATATACATATATATATACACATACATACATACACACATATGTATACACATATGTATATATATATATATATATACATACACACATACATATATATATATATATATATACATATGTACATATATATACACACATATATACACACACATACATATATACATACATACATATATATATACACACACACACACACATACATATATATATATACATACATATATACAGGTAATAGATATAGTGTATTATTTAAAAAGAATTAATTCCTAATGAAATATTGTTATTATTATTGAATGGGTTCACATATTATTTGTAAGCCTAATTTTGATGCTGTGTTGTAAAAATAACCATATGCCCAGAATGTGTTCCAGGGACTGGGTAGGTGTAAGAGCTTGATGCTGTAATCTGTATAATAAACTATGGATAAGCCTAAATTATACTATTACTATCAAATGGGTGTGTTTTGATTGCAGAACTGAGTGGGCGGAGCAGTTGAACAGTAGGTTGTGAATACTCCAGTAACCCGCTTGCTTGCTCTGCTGCAAAGTGTCCCTGATTTATTTTTTTAAATGTTGGCAACTATGTTATTGTAGATTGTTGACAATAGCTAAAAGTGCAAATTAATAAATAATAATGTGTGTGATCGTCTGTGCGTGCCTTTGCGTGCGTGTGCTCATCTGTGAATGCCTGTGCGTGTGTGTGCGTGCGTGCGTGTGCTCATCTGTGCGTGCTTGTCTGTGTGTGCCTGTGCATGTCCTCATCTATGCGTGCCTTTACGTGCATGTGCTCATCTGTGAATGCCTGTGCGTGTGTGCGCGTGCGTGTGTGCTCATCTGTATGTGCTTGTCTGTGTGTGCCTGTGCGTGTCCTCGTCTGTGCGTGCCTTTGCGTGCATGTGCTCATCTGTGAATGCCTGTGCGTGTGTGCATGCAGGTGCTCATCTGTGCGTGCTTGTCTGTGTGTGCCTGTGCGTGTCCTCGTCTGTGTGTGCCTGTGTGTGCGTGCGTGTGCTCATCTGTGCGTGCTTGTCTGTGTGTGCCTGTGTGCATGTCCTCGTCTGTGCGTGCCTGTGCTCGTCTGGGCATGTATGTGCGTGTATGTGCTCGTCTGTGTGTGCGTATTTCTATTAACAAAAATGCTTTTAGTGAAAGTTATTACAGTTTCAGCAGTATACGTACATATGCTTCAATACCCTGTGCACCAGCATTCACACACCACACTTGTACAGAAGTAGGGTTGCCACCTGTCCCTTAAAATACAGAACACTTATAAGTTACACATGCTGCAGGGTGTGCAGAGAGGACTATAAATAGTGCTGTCCAGAAACACAATACATGTTCCTCCCTTCACACCTTGCAGCATGTGTAACTCATAAGTGTCCAGGAAAACATGGCTGAGGTGGCAACCCTAGTAGAGAGTGCAGATTTAAAGAGATAGTAATGTGTAACTGTGCATGCGTGTACTAGTCTGTGTGTGCCTGTGCGTGCGTGTGCTCGTCTGTGCATGCGTGTGCTCGTCTGTGTGTGCCTGTGCGTGCTTGTGCTCATCTGTGCATGCGTGTACTCGTCTGTGTGTGCCTGTGCGTGCGTGTGCTCGTCTGTGCATGCGTGTGCTCGTCTGTGTGTGCCTGTGCGTGCTTGTGCTCATCTGTGCTTGCCTGTGCTTGTGCTCGTCTGTGCGTGTGCTTGTCTGTGCTTGTCTGTGTGTGTCTGTGATTGTGTGTGCTCGTCTGTGTGTGCCTGTGCGTGCATCTGCTCGTCTGTGTGTGCCTGTGAGTGTGCTCGTCTGTGCGTGGGTCTGCTCGTCTGTGTGTGCCTGTCCATGCGTGTGCTTGTCTATGCGTGCGTGTGCTCATGTGTGCATGCCTGTGCGTGTGTGTGCTCATCTGTGTGTGTGTGCGTGCGTGCGTGTGTGCGTGCGTGTGCTCATCTGTGTGTGCGTGTGCTCGTGTGTGCGTGCATATTTTTATTAACAAAAATGCTTTTAGTAAAAGTTATTACAGTTTCAGCAGTATACGTACATATGCTGAACATACCCTGTGCACCAGCATTCACACACCACACTTGTACAGAGAGTGCAGATTTGAAGAGATAGTAATGTGTAACTCATTGCATTGGAAATTAAAGGGATAGTCAACACTGGAGATAACAGAATCCAATATTTAAAAATAAAAAAACGAAGATCCGCCTGCACCGTACCCCTTTTGTCTTACCTACTTCCTTCTTCTAGTAATCATCATCAATAACTTTATAATATGATGTAAATATGGCAGCCTAACTCCCCCCACCGTAAATGATCAGCCAATCAGAATCCCATCCTCGGTCAGAAATTGCAAACGTGTGACAGACTGTAACTGATAAAATAAAGCAATGTCTATTTAATTTTTTTTTCACGTATGGAATGTAAATTACACCTTACTTCTCCTCCCCCCGGCCCACCTAGCAAGTATTATTTTTTTTTATTCTTTGATGTTGAATCCGGTCATCCAATCATCTAGTTAGTCACATGGCTAGTTGAAAGTAATATATGTGTGCTCTCAAAGACAAGAAGCCACTGAGCGCATGCCCACAGGCACTGGACACTCAGTGAAGGGATATATGTGTTGCAAAATTTCAAATAAAAGATATTATGCTAATTAAAGCTGACTATATTAATACATAATTACATATACATATTTTTCCAAATTTTACTTTATTAAAATTATTGTTTGCTTATAAGGGAAACCATCACACAATAGCGGAGGTTATTACAGCTCTCCAAGCAAACTATACATCTAGTGATTCATTGTTTTCATTGGAGGGGTAGTGTAGACGATATGCGCATGCACCGTTCATCTTCCTCTCAGGGTGAACATTACCTGCAATAGTAGTTAGTACAGCTCTATACTTTACTACACTGCAGAAGTGGAAGTGGGCGGAGGGAATTTTTAAAAAATGGTAGAAGAATAAAAGCTATTATTTAAGTAAGTAAGAAATTAAAAATAAATACATATATATACTTTACAGCGGTTTAAATGGGGACAGGCATGTATGTACAGGCAGGTTTTCAAAATCTTTTATTTACTATCACTGACACAATACACATCATTGGTTTTTAATTGAGGTGGTGCAGCGTTTGAATGAAGGTGCATGGGGCATGCACATCATACGTTCTTGTGCTGCTGAAATAGAGAGAGGTTTTATTAGAAGCATTTTTACTAATACCAATATTATGCTAAAATATTTCTCTTCAAAACAGACAGGCACTTGTCTACTCTTACCTCTATCAGTTTACCTCCCAACATTACCAGGAGGCTTTCAGGGACATGCAAGTAAAGGAGAATTGTGGGCAGAGCCGCATCAGGAGGAGAGAGGCTAAGGGCTAGATTTATTAAAGCCCTGCGGCTGCAAGTTCTCACAAGAACTTGCTCGCCATAATTTATCAAGCAGCGGTCACCAGACCGCCGCTTCCCTAACCTCTTCGCCACCTCTAAGGTGGTGAAATTCAATCTCCTCGGTCTAGTCAGACCGTGGAGATTGACAGCTCCTGCCCGCGCTTGATTGGCTGTGCGCGGGCAGGGGGCGGGATTGAATGCGGGCGCAAAATTGTGCTCGTGTGCAATGGCGAATACCTGCAGGTAATTTCGCCCCGCCACAGGCGAGCTGAGGCTTACAGGGGCACGTATACAAGCCCCTGTCCGCCTCAGCTTTAATAAATCTAGCCCTAAGGGTGTTGTGGGCGTGCCTGGACATGTCGCGAGTGGGGTTGGGTGGAGTTGGGTCATTTTGTAGACGAAGCCCTGGAAACTGCATAATTTGCTCGGATCGGGTAAGCTGCAACAATTGGGGGTGCTGGTTTTACAATTGGAGGGCAAATATCGCTCTTTTGCGAAAGTGTAATTTTGTGCGCCACTCCCTAATTAAATGGCAGATGAAATCACATATTCACAATAAAGACTAGCCTGAGAATAATATGCAGATGTAGCTTTTTATAAATATTGTAAACATAAGTGTATATTTTAGTGTCTATCCATGTTGTTATCTACATTCCCCTGATGAGGCCACTTAGGGACAGTTATAAATCAGTCACTAGAGTGTGCAACTAATGACTGTGTGGGATATATCCGGGTTACATCTGGTATGTCTCTGCCCAAACTCTCTACACTTATTTACCTGGTCTTATAATTATTGTATTTATGGGGTATTCTTGTGGATAGACACCCACCCTTTATGTGTGTATTGTTTTAATCTAAGTATTACTCACTACTAGTAATGTCGTGAACCTAAAAATGTGGGTTCGCGAACGGCGGACGCGGACTTCCGCAAAAGTTTGCGGACTGGCGAACCAGGCGAACCGCCATAGACTTCAATAGGCAGGCGAATTTTAAAACCCACAGGGACTCTTTCTGGCCACAATAGTGATGGAAAAGTTGTTTCAAGGGCACTAACACCTGGACTGTGGCATGCCGGAGGGGGATCCATGGCAAAACTCCCATGGAAAATTACATAGTTGATGCAGAGTCTGGTTTTAATCCATAAAGTCACAAAGAAGGCTGGATCCAACTTTAGGTGAAATAAAAGTCCAAAATTTATTTAGGCATAGTTAAAACGCCACATAGGCTTGACAGTACAACAGTAGAACAAAAGTTGGGTGTGAGAGCGTGACACCAACGGCTTTGGTGTCACGCTCTCACGCCCAACTTTTGTTCTACTGTTGTACTGTCAAGAAAATGTGGCGTTTTAACTATGCCTAAATACATTTTGGACTTTTATTTCACCTAAAGTTGGATCCAGCCTTCTTTGTGACTTAAACTTTGCACCAGCATTGGATCCGCTCATTTCCCTGTACACAGTTGTAAACCTGGGTGAAGAGTGAGCGCCGCCCCCCTAACGGAGATCCAGGATACGTCACGTCTGACGTCAAGGTACACGCTCTGAAGCAGAGAGAGCCGTTGGAGTTTTGCAGCCGATGCCGGATGTTTAGAGCTACAAGCTCACCGATATGCCTTTGGTTTAATTACACAGGTCCCTGGCTAGCCTGAAGTTTCTCCACAGGAGCACACCACAACAATCCAGAAGATTCCTAGGGGCGGAAATGGCTCATTTGGGGTAAGTCCCGGGAACAACTTTATCCGTGTATGACACGTTTTATAATTTTCTAAAGCATATTTGAGGAGCATTTACCCTTTTTCTTCATATTGCTTTTAATCCATAAAGGGCATAAATCACCTAACATTCCTAAATTGTTTGGAATAACGTGCTTTAAAACATCAGGTATGATGTTGTATCGATCAGGTAGTGTAAGGGTTACGTGTAAGGGTTACGCCCGCTTCACAGTGCGCAGTGTAGGTGATATACCTGCCCTGACCATGCTTTGCAGACGAGGTATCAGTGGTCAGATGGACCCTTGCCCCAACACTGTGTGCCAGACATGCCATTATAGCAGACTTATATGGCTTTGGCATTGCTTTTTGGTAATTAGAAGGCTGCTAAATGCCACTGCGCACCACACGTGTTTTATGCCCAGCAGTGAAGGGGTTAATTAGGGAGCATGTAGGGAGCTTGTAGAGTTAATTTTAGCTTAAGTGTAGTGTAGTAGACAACCCAAAGTAGTGATCTAGGCCCATTTTGGTATATTTCATGCCACCATTTCACCGCCAAATGCGATCAAATTTAAAAAAAACTTAAATTTTTTCGCAATTTTAGGTTTCTCACTGAAATTATTTACAAACAGCTTGTGCAATTATGGCACAAATGGTTGTAAATGCTTCTCTGGGATAGGGATGGGCGAATGTGTAAATTTTCGAATTTCGAATGTAGAACGAATGTTATTACCGAAATCTGAATTCTAAATCCGAATGTCGATAAGAACGAATATTCTTAAAAATTCGAAAATCGAATGTTACTTACAGTTTTCGAATGTCACTTTCGAATTCAAATGTTTATAATTATATCGAATGTCCACATTCGAAATTTCGAATTTAACATTCTATTTAATAAATACTATTCAGAAGTTCAATAGTTCATGTGGTAGGGCAGGAATCTAGTAAATTGATACATAATAGATACAAATACATCATTTTGAATGTTTCCATATAGAATATTGCATAATTCGAATTCTACATTTAAAGAAAGCATTAGAAATACTATTACAAACATATAAATTTGAATTTTTCGAATTCGAATATAAATTCGAATTTTTCGAATTTGAATATTGCATAATTCGAATATTACATTTAAAGAAAAAGCATTAGAAATACTATTACAATCTAAATTCGAATTTTTCGAATTTGAATACACGTATTGCATAATTTGAATATTACATTTAAAGAAAAAGCATTAGAAATACTATTACAATCTAAATTCGAATTTTTCGAATTTGAATATTGCATAATTCGAATATTACATTTAAAGAAAAAGCATTAGAAATACTATTACAATCTAAATTCGAATTTTTCGAATTTGAATACACGTATTGCATAATTCGAATATTACATTTAAAGAAAAAGCATTAGAAATACTATTACAATCTAAATTTGAATTTGTCGAATTCGAATATTGCATAATTCGAATATTACATTTAAAGAAAAAGCATTAGAAATACTATTACAATCTAAATTCGATTTTTTCAAATTCGAATATTGCATAATTTGAATATTACATTTAAAGAAAAAGCATTAGAAATACTATTACAATCTAAATTTGAATTTTTCAAATTCGAATATTGCATAATTCGAATATTACATTTAAAGAAAAAGCTTTAGAAATACTATTACAATCTAAATTCAAATTTTTCGAATTCGAATATTGCATAATTCGAAAATTACATTTAAAGAAAAAGCATTAGAAATACTATTACAATCTAAATTTGAATTTTTCGAAAAGAATATTTTCGAATGTAATTGTAAAATTCGAAAGCGAACATTCGAAAATCGAATGTTAGAATGTTATGTAAACATTCGAAATTCGATTCGAACGAACGAATGTGTTAAAATTCGTGCCGTTTTTCGAATGTTGCGAAACATTCGCCCATCCCTACTCTGGGATCCCCTTTGTTCAGAAATAGCAGACATATATGACTTTGGCGTTGCTTTCTGGTAATTAGAAGGCCGCTAAATGCTGCTGCGCATCACACATGTATTATGGCTAGCAGTGAAGGGTTTAATTAGGTAGTTTGTAGGGAGCTTGCAGGGTTACTTTTAGCTTTAGTGTAGAGATCAGCCTCCCACCTGACACATCAGACCCCCTGATCCCTCCCAAACACCTCCCTTCCCTCCCCCACCCCACAATTGTCCCCGCCATCTTAAGTACTGGCAGAAAGTCTGCCAGTACTAAAATAAAAGGTGTTTACATTTTTTTTAATTTTGTTTTTAGCATATTTACATATGCTGTGGTGTAGCATCCCTCTTAGCCCCCAACCTCCCTGATCCCCCCCAAAACAGCTCTCTAACCCTCCCCATCTGCCTTATTGGCGGCCATCTTGGGTACTGGCAGCTGTCTGCTATTATTTCACCGTCAAAAAAGTGTTGCTTTTTTTAAATGTACTGTACACTACTGTTACACCAGATATGAGTGGTGGCACTGGGCAAGTGGGCAGAATATACGCTGTGAGCCTGACACACACGCTGGCAGGCAGGCAACTGCAATTAGATTGCACAGGAAAAAAAAAATGCAGACTGATGTTTTAGCCCTAAAAAGGGCTTTTTGGGGTGCTGTCCTTACAGCAGAGATCAGATGAGTCCTTCAGGACTGTAGTGGACACTGAATACACTAGCCTAGCTATCGATGTCCCTATTAAATCAGCAGCAGCTACACTGTCCCTCCTCTCACTAAGAATGCAGCTTCCAAATGAATCTAAAATGGATGCTGTCCAGGAGGTGGGAGGGTCTTGGAGGGAGGGTCTGCTGCTAATTGGCTGGAATGTGTATTCTGACTGTGAGGTACAGGGTCAAAGTTTACTCAATGATGACGAATAGGGGGCAGATCGAACATCTCATATGTTCGCCCGCCGAGGTGAACTCGAACATGCTATGTTTGCCGGGAACTATTCGCCGGTGAACTATTCGCGACATCGCTACTCACTACTAGTATAGTAGTTTTTAGCTTTATTCATCTAATAAATGTTAAGTTTTAATTACATTTACCTACACTGTATAGCCACCTATGCAATTTTTGCGAGTGCTCTATTTTCTGTTCGCTTTTCTCCTTCATTTTGTCTTTGTCTAAATGAACAGTGGGCACCCCCCCACCCTTTATTTATACAAGGTATATACTCTTTAATATCATTCATTTGATTGATTCTCTCCACATAGTTGGAGATCATATATTTATATGTTTATTGCTGAGTATTAATAGTATTCAATATAGATACGGGGGAAATTACAAGTATAACTCTATCACTATCCCCATTTTTTGACTTATTACATCTGGAGTCTGCACTTTTGCTTTTACAGGAATTGGAACGTCCACAATTTTCAGAGTTAAAAGGATATGAAACCCAAAAATGTTCTTTTGTGATTCAGACCGAGCATAACATTTTAACCCCTTAATGACAAGTGACGTACCAGGTACGTCCTGCAAAAACTTGCAGTTAGTGACAATGGACGTACCTGGTACGTCACTTGTCTAAGAGAGTGCTGGAAGCGATCGCAATCGCTTCCAGCAGCTCTCAGGGTATTGCAGTGATGCCTCCATATGGAGGCATCCTGCAATACCATTTAGAAGACTCCGATGCAGAGAGAGCCACTCTGTGGCCCTCTCTGCACCGGTAGCGATGGTGCCGGTTCGTTGGTGGGTGGGAGCACATCAGGGAGGCGGGTGGGCGGCCCATCGCTACCCGGCATCCGGTTCCTGTAAGTGCTATGTGCACGCCGGGTGCCGGGAGCGTGCGGGGGCGCGCGGGGGGCGCGCGGGGGGGGCGCGCGGGGGGCGCGCGTGCGCGCCCGATTACATGCCCACTGCCACCAATGAGAAAGGAAGGGGGGATAAAAGTAAAATATAAATAAATATATAAGGATCTGGGAGGGGGAGGGGGTTGGGGTATTGTGGGGGGCTGCTACACTACAGAAAAATGTAAACTGGCAATAAATTGCAAAAAAAAACACTTGTTTTGGGGGCAAATTGGGTACTGGCAGACAGCTGCCAGTACCCAAGATGGCGGCAATTAGGTAGGGGAGAGGGTTAGAGAGCTGGGGGGGGGGATCATGGAGGTTGGGGCTAAGGCAGGAGTCCATCACAGCTAAAACATTTTAATTTTTTTTATTAAAAAAAAGAAAAACTCCTTTTATTTAGTACTGGCAGACTTTCTGCCAGTACTTAAGATGGCGGGGACAATTGTGGGGTGGGGGAGGGAAGAGAACTGTTTGGGAGGGATCAGGGGGTGGGATGTGTCAGGTGGGAGGCTGATCTCTACCCTAAAGCTAAAATTAACCCTGCAAGCTCCCTACAACCTACCTAATTAACCCCTTCACTGCTGGGCATAATTTACGTGTGGTGCGCAGTAGCATTTAGTGGCCTTCTAATTACCAAAAAGCAATGCCAAAGCCATATAAGTCTGCTATTTCTGAACAAAGGGGATCCCAAAGAAGCATTTACAACCATTTGTGCCTTAATTGCACAAGCAGTATGTAAATAATTTCAGTGGGAAACCTAAAGTTTGTGACAAAATTTGTGAAAAAGTGAACTTATTTTTTTATTTGATGACATTTGGCGGTGAAATGGTGGCATGAAATATACCAAAATGGGCCTAGATCAATACTTTGGGTTGTCTTCTAAAAAAAAATATATACATGTCAAGGGATATTCAGGTATTCCTGACAGATATCAGGGTTCCAATGTAACTAGCGCTAATTTTGAAAAAAAGTTGTTTGGAAATAGCAAAGTGCTACTTGTATTTATGGCCCTATAACTTGCGAAAAAAGTAAAGAACATGAAAACATTGGGTATTTCTAAACTCAGGACAAAATTTAGAAACTATTTAGCATGGGTGTTTTTTGGTGGTTGTAGATGTGTAACAGATTTTGGGGGTCAAAGTTAGAAAAAGTGTGTTTTTTTCAATTTTTTCCTCATATTTTATATTTTTTTTATAGTAAATTATAAGATATGATGAAAATAATGGTATCTTTAGAAAGTCCATTTAATGGCGAGAAAAACAGTATATAATATGTGTGGGTACAGTAAACGAGTAAGAGGAAAATTACAGCTAAACACAAACACTGCAGAAATGTAAAAATAGCCATTGTCATTAAGGGTAAGAAAATTGAAAAATGGTCCGGTCATTAAGGGGTTAAAAGAGTTTCCAATTTACTTCTATTATCAAACTTGCTTGTTCCCATGATATTCTGTGTTGAAGAGATACCTAGGTAGCATCTATAGCACTAAGCGGCAGGAAATAGTGCTGCCCTCTAGCGCTCTTGCAAATCAATAGCATTCTTGCAAAACTGCTGCCATATAGTGCTCCAGACACATGCACGCTCCTGAGCTTATGTCACTGCTTGTCAACAAAATCATTAAAGAAAATTTTGGATTTCATGTCCCTTCAATGGGAAAAGGGGACACAATAAATTAAATGTATTGCAAAGATTTTTTATTTATTTTTAAACTGCACATAATTTAAACATTTATATCACAATCTTAAAGGGACATGAAACCCAATTTTTTTTTATTTCGTGATTTAGAAAGAGCATGCGTTTTTAAACAACTTTCCAATTTACTTCTATTATCTGATTTGGTTCATTCTCTTTATATCCTTTATTGAAAAGCTTATCTAAATAGGTGCTGATTGGTGGCTGCACATAGATGACTCCTGTGATTGGCTCACCTATGTGCATCGCTATTTCTTCAACAAATGATATCTAAAGAATGAAGTAAATGCATGACTGTTGTTTAAAATTGTATTCTCTAATCTGAATCATGAAAAAAATGGTTTCATGTTCCTTTAATGTGTTTCATATCCCTGTAATGCTCTGCCGCAGATACAACAAGTCACTGAAAAAACATTCACGGAAGCAAATGTTTTATTAGCGTGTCCGTTTTAACATGAAACATCTCCAGCATTGTGCGAATGGTGTGCAGTTGCTTTTCTTATTTATTAAAGCCCTTCACTGCCCCTAAATAACTCAATCACAATCCTGTGGAAAAGTTTATCAAATGATTTATCTACATAACTCCCAATAGACTTTAAATGGGATTTCTGTAGAAAATCATTAGATTAACTTTTCATAATGATTGCACTTGACTCCTTTGTGTTAAAAAATACACAGGTAAAGACTCCCTCAGGAGTCACAACCATTACAGCTCACTAACAGGAGTTAAGGCTCACATAATCACTAATCACCAGCAATTGCCTTATGGGAGCTGCAAAACTTTACCTATGTGTTTAATCACATATATATCTAGTGTCAGTAATACAAAATTAGAGTACGTTATTTTTACATTACATTGTCCAAGCAACACCTGGACTCTTAGAGAGGGCTTTGCAACGTGTTACTCTCTCTAGCAAACAAGGGGTTAACGGTTGATTGTTTATGTTCACTGTACCATGATTTTAATATATAACCTTTATAGTTTTGCCTTATGTCTCGCACTTTGGTCGTTCACACCTGCGCAGCCTCATGGGCTAATACCTGACCAAAATAGCTAATCGTTACTCCATTGTCTCTGGTATATGAGGTAAACTAGAGAGAACCAGCACTGAGATTACTTCCAGCTGGGGCTGTTGGTATTTGATATTGATTGTAGAAATGCTCCTAGATATGAGGCTATCGATTTTGTTGAAGGCAAATTATGCTTTTGAAATTTCACTGCTTACGTTCCAAACTAGCAAACAACAATTTCATGGGGGATGCCTGCTCTGGTAGAGATACAAATGAGCCCTGCTCTAGGACATTTACCTTAAAGGACCACTCAATGCAGTAGAATTGCATAATTAGCAAGTGCATAATAACAAGACAATGCAATACCACCTACTCTGAATTTCAAATAAGCAGCAGATATTTATTTTGACAAATTAATTTTCCCCATTTTACAGCCCCCCTGAATCATGTGACAGACATCAGCCAATCACAGACTAGTATATGTATACCATGTGAGCTTCTGCACATGCTCAGTAGTATGTTGTTCCTCAGAAAGTGTGAATATAAAACAAATGTGCAAAAAATGATAATGGAAGTAAACTGGAAAGTGCCTTAAAACTGCTGCTCTATCTGATTCATAAAAGTTTATTTTGACTTGAGTGTCCCTTTAACAAAGCAATCATATTGTTATGTACATATAGGTGGTGAAAACTTTAGTTTCAGTACTTTTGGGTAAACAGATAATTTAGCAAGTGTCCTTGCTTTATAAAAGTCACTGACGAGTATTAGCTTATAACGTTTCAGGCTTCAGATAAAGAATGCAATTAAAAAAGACAAAAAAACTTTCCAATATACTTCTATTATCAAAACATGCACAATCTTTTTATGTGCTCTCTTTCTGAGGCTTCAGCTCCTACTGAGCATGTGCAAAGTGTATACATTTTGTGATTGGCTTATGGCTGTCACATGATATAAGGGGAGGGAAAATTGGTTTAACCTTGAAATTTGCAAGAAAAAAATCCACTGCTCATTTCAAATTCAAACTAAGTGCTATTGCATTGTTTTTTTATTGTATATTTTTAAATTATTTAATTAAATTCTACTTTGTAGTCCTTTCATTCTACATAGCAGTACGTCTTTTTATCATTTTTCATCATTTGTTTTATACCCTTTTTCTGTTCTTTATGTCTGAACATTGTGGATTTTCCTGAAAAAATAAACCCTGACACATATCTCTCCCATTTAAAGTTTATCTTAAAATTTCTGCTGAAGCCAAACAAAGGAGATTTTGTTAACACAAGCCCTGGCTTCTCTAGATGCAAGTCTGGATTAGCTCCTCTAAATAAGGAAAATTGTTTGTGGATTTAGACCATTGAAAAACAATTTCAACAAGCAAGGTGTTAATCTGTTCTAATAATGTTCAGATTTTGCTGATATGTTATTCTATTGGAAAAATACAGAAAAAAAATTGTAGTTACAAGGTGTATTACAGTAATTTTTATATAAGCAAAATATTCATCAGCATTGCAAAAGATTTGCATACAGACTAAATATTTTATAACCTTTTAACCATGTTATTTTGTTTGCAAATGTTTGAAAGTGTTTATCTTGTGTTCTTTGCTGTGGCAGATATAAAAGAGCTGCCGCACTGGTCAAACAATCACTGTGTAGAATGTTGTAAGGGTGGACTCTTGAAATCAGCAGGATACACACCAGTCTTTCTCGAGGCAGTAGAAAGTTGAAACCCACAATTGTCAGAGCTAATCGTCAACCTTAATTTAATGACCATTTAAATAGAGTTTTTCTTATTAAATAAACTCAGGTTGACTCGTTATAATATTAAATGTTATTGTCATGTTTGTTTAACCTTTTACCTACCATAAAGTTCTGCAACAAATTATTAGACAGCCATAACCTCCAGGAAATGGTTAAAAAAATGAATACTTTGCAATATAAATCAATCAGTGGGATTCTTAGTGTTTGTTTCTATATACCTTACAACTATTTTAATTCTCCACCAAAAGTTTCTTTTTTAATTTTCTGCAAATTGCTTGTTTGCAGGTTTTATTGCACTAATTACTCCAGTATCAGAGTTTAGAATATCAGTGTATTTCACTGCATCTCTCCACAGAACTCGTTTTGCATAGGGTTGTAAGTGTCCAGTTTGGACAAAAATTTTTAACCTGCTGTCCAGTAAAAAACTTACAGAAAAACAGGGTAGATTTAAAGTCCTCTATGTAGTGTCTATATTTGTAATAATTTATTATCTAGCAGCCGTATTTATATGGCTCTGGTGGCATGTATGCCAATTAGGGATATCAGGGGCGTGATCCGATATACGGCGTAGTTTTTGGCGCAAGCGAGTGAACCCACGCCACCCGTAATTTCGCCTCGCAACTCGAGCTATCTCATATACGGCCCGTCAGTTCCTAAAGTGGCGTAAGTCTGACAAACTAGCGATGTCCAGAAATCTGCGTAAGTACAAATTTCTGGAGTCGCCAGTGACTTACGGCACTTTAGAAACTGCCGCCGCCGAAAAAAACTGACTAAAATATTAAATCTCCTGTAACTGTCTAACACGCCTCCCAAACATAGCCCGACACGTATACCCCTCTATCCGCAATCCCCCCTCTCACTCCTAACAATAAATGTATTAACCCCTAAACCGCCGCTCCCAGACCCCGCCGCCAGCTACATTAACTATATTACCCCCTAATATGTTCCCCCTACACCGCAGCCACCTATTTTAACTATACTAACCCCTAATGTAAGCCCCCTACCCCGCCGCCACCTTCATTATATGTACTACCCCCTAATCTGACCCCCTTACACCGCCGCCACCTCTATTAAAATATATTAACCCCTAATCTAATCCCCCTACACCGCCGCCACCTACATTAAATGTCTAACCCCCTAATATGATCCCCCTACACCGCTGCCACCTATATTAAAATTATTACCCCCTAATGGGAGCCCCCTACCCCGCCGCCACCTATTTTAACTACATTGCCCCCTAATCTAATCCCCCTACCCCGCCGCCACCTATATTAAAATGATTAACCCCTAATCTAATCCCCCTACACTGCCGCCACCTATATTAAATGTATTAACCCCTAATCTAATCCCCCTACACCGCCGCCACTTATATTAAATGTATTAACCCCTAAAATACTAAAGTGTCCCTACACTGCATTGCCCCAAAGTAATCAGCTCTATTACCAGCCCTTAAAAGGGTCTTTTGCGGGGCATTGCCCCAAAGTAATCAGCTCTTTTACCTGTAATCTGACCCCCCTACACTGCCGCCACCTATATTAAATATATTAACCCCTAATCTAATCCCCCTACACCGCCGCCACCTATATTAAATATATTAACCCCTAATCTGACCCCCCTACACCGCCGCAACCTATATTAACTATATTAACCCTAATTATATTAGGGTTAATATAGTTAATATAGTTATTATATTATATATATTATTAATTTAGTTAATAATTAATATAGTTATTATATTATATATATTAACTATATTAACCCTATCTAACCCTAACACCCCTAACTTAAATATTATTGCAATAAATCTAAATAATATTAATCTTATTAACTAAAATATTCCTATTTAAAACTAAATACTTACCTATCAAATAAACCTTAATATAGCTACAATATAATTAATAATTAAATTGTAGCTATTTTAGGGTTTATATTTATTTTACAGGTAACTTGGTATTTATTTTAACTAGGTACAATAGCTATTAAATAGTTAATAACTATGTAATAGCTACCTAGTTAAAATAATTACCAATTTACCTGTAAAATAAATCCTAACCTAAGTTACAAATACACCTACACTATCAATAAATTAATTAAACTACAATTATCTAAACTAAAATATAATTAAATACACAAAACTAAATTACAAAAAACAAACAAACACTAAATTACAAAAAATAAAAAAAGATTACAAGAATTTTAAGCTAATTACACCTAATCTAAGCCCCCTAATAAAATAACAAAGCCCCCCAAAATAAAAAAAATGTCCCTACCCTAAACTAAATTACAAAAAGTAATCAGCTCTATTACCAGCCCTTAAAAGGGCATTTTGTGGGGCATTGCCCCAAAGTAATCAGCTCTTTTACCTGTGGAAAAAAAGAACAACCCCCCCATTACAACCAACCACCCACACACCTCTACTCTAAAACCCACCCTATCCCCCCTTAAAAAAACCTAAGTCTAACCCCCAAGTGCTCCTTACCTGTCCTGTAGACCGGCGGAGAAGGTCCTGTTCCAGACGGAGAAGTCTTTTTCCAGGCGGCGACCTCTTCTTCTTCCAGGAACCAGATGGCGCGGAGCGGAGGAGTTGAAGACCGATGACTGCGGAGCTGAAGACTGTCCTCTCTGGAACTGAAGACCGGCGATGCAGGAGCGTGGAGGTTCCTCTTCATATGATCGCTGCCGTACACTGAATCGGAATTCAAGGTACGTGATTAAAAATGGCGTCCCTTGAATTCCTATTGGCTGATTTGAGCCTTCAAATTCAAATCAGCCAATCAGATGAAAGCTACTTTAATTATATTGGCTGATTTGAATAGCCAATAGAATAAGAGCTACTGTAATTCTATTGGCTGATTAGAATAGCCAATAGAATTACAGTAGCTCTTATTCTATTGGCTATTCGTTGCATATCGGATCGGGTCCCAGGTAGGAATTCCTACTTACAGATAATTACTGCTGCTCTACATATATCACTAACTAGATAGGATAAAAACCTATGTAGTATTGGCACACAGGTGTTAGATCACTGTTCTGTGTGTTACTGTCACAAAGGCAATAAAACATTGTTCTAGCTAGGTGTTACTGGAACAAAAGGGGGTAAACTCATTGTTTTGCTTATGTTATGGGTACAAACTGTTAAATCACTGCTTTGTGTGTTTTACTGGGTTAAAATAAGTGCTTTGTTACTGGCAGCCAAGGGGATAAAATAATTTCTTCACTGTGGATAAATATATATCTGGCAGTCCACTTTGTGATTTTCACCTATCAACTTTCTTCCTTCCAGGTCATTGGTTGGTCATGTAGTGTTTTGTGCTGGGATCTGGCAATTCTGCAGTTACATCTGCTTCACATGAAATTATGAATATTGTCCTAAGGTTTAAATTTCAACAAACTCATTAATTTTTTTCATTTTTTTTTTATTTTACCCAGTAAGTATTTTATTCCACAGCATAGTAACTGAGGGATCATTCCAGTGATTTTCAAACCAGAGAACTCACAGCTTTTATATCAAATATTAAAAAGATATTATTTAAAACATTACAGTCCTGGACTCCCCCGAGCACAAGCAGGAAATAGTGACTTCTGCAACAAACTCAGTATGTTGTCTGTGAAGACTGTGATTGGGTGCAACATTTTTATTTGCAGAAGTGTGTCCCTGAGATTTGCTAAAACTCTGTTCAGGCTTCAACAAAATGTGTCAAATGTTTAATTTACTGCATAATATTTTATTGTGTGTGTATCTGGGAGTCTATGTGTGTGTGTGAATGAATGTGTATGTGTGTTGTGTGTGTGTATCCATGTGTGTGTATGAATAAATGTGTATGTGTGTATTGTGTGTGTGCATCCATGTGTATGTGTGTAGTGTGTGTGTGCATGCATGTGTGTGTATGAATGAATGTGTGTGTATGAATAAATGTGTATGTGTGTGTGTGCATCCATGTGTGTGTATGAATGAATGCATATCCCCCAACTGTCCCGATTTTTGCGGGACAGTCCCAATTTTAGGGATCTGTTCCCCTGTCCCGGGTTGCTAGCCATCTGTCCCGATTTGCCCCATGCATAACTTTTTTTTTTCTTTTTTTTTTAATTCTATTGGGCCCATACTCAGAAGCAGCTGGCTTTGCTCTCACAGGGTTAGATACCTGTTAGATTCCCTGTGGAAAGGGAATGGTGTGTGGGTTAAGCAGGAGTAAGAAGGCTGTATACACTCTGACCACAGGTAATGGTGACCTCTCTAACCTACCTCTGGTAGTGATGATGTCTAACCCCTGGTGATAATACTAGCATGCCTTCAGTTTTATACAATGAGCAGTGCTAATACCAGGGTAACGAACAGTGGCAGCCGCAGACTGCCAGCTAATGTGCTTGCCAACCCCAGGACTCCATACAATGCATTACAGATACCCATATATGATGTACTGTGTGTATGTCTATCTGTATCCATAACTGTGTGTGTGTATCTGTATGTATAAGTTTATGCTATGTAGTGTGTGTGTCTGCATGTATAAATGTAAGCTATGTAGTGTGTGTATGTGTATCTGCATGTATAAGTGTGTATCTGCATGTGTAAGTGTATGCTATGTAGTGTGTGTGTGTGTGTCTGCATGTATAAGTGTATACTATGTAGTGTCTGTGTATCTGCATGTATAAGTGTATGCTATGTAGTGTGTCTGCATGTATAAATGTAAGCTATGTAGTGTGTGTATGTGTATCTGCATGTATAAGTGTGTATCTGCATGTGTAAGTGTATGCTATGTAGTGTGTGTGTGTGTGTCTGCATGTATAAGTGTATACTATGTAGTATGTGTATCTGCATGTATAAGTGTATGCTGCATGTAAAAGTGTATGCTATGTAATGTGTGTGTGTGTGTATATCTGCATGTATAAGTGTATACTATGTAGTGTCTGTGTATCTGCCTGTATAAGTGTATGCTATGTAGTGTGTGTGTATGTGTATGCTATGTAGTGTGTGTGTATCTGCATGTATAAGTGTATGCTATGTAGTGTGTGTGTATCTGCATGTATAAGTGTATGCTATGTAGTGTGTGTGTGTATCTGCATATATAAGTGTATGCTATGTAGTGTGTGTGTATCTGCATGTATAAGTGTATGCTATGTAGTATGTGTGTATCTGCATGTGTAAGTGTATGCTATGTAGTGTGTGTGTATGTGTATGCTATGTAGTGTGTGTGTATCTGCATGTATAAGTGTATGCTATGTAGTGTGTGTGTATCTGCATGTATAAGTGTATGCTGTGTAGTGTGTGTGTGTATCTGCATATATAAGTGTATGCTATGTAGTGTGTGTGTATCTGCATGTATAAGTGTATGCTATGTAGTGTGTGTGTATCTGCATGTGTAAGTGTATGCTATGTAGTGTGCTAATGTGCATTTTTGCTGACTTTAAAGGCCATAAGGGATTAAATGCCATATCCTCCTCTGTGGAAAGAATAACTTATAACTATATACATTCTTGGTTTAACATAAACTCAACTTAGTTTCTAAACGTAGAAATAAATAACACACAAAATAACGACACAACAACTTTTTATGGTTAGAGAAAACCCGCAGGTCACGTTTATTGTGGCAACACAAGAACTAACGACCGTCTGAATAAACATGGACCAGGGGGGCGGCAATCAGGTACTAGCTAAAACGTAGTAACCCATGCTAACAAGATGGGCAGTACCAGGGCGCAGGAGAAGAAGCAGAGCGTAGCTCAATACTATAAAACAGGGAATTCTCGGCATCGTAATCACACGGGCAGGGAACACCCCAGACGCGCGTCTGGGGACTTCATCCCTGGCCGGAAGTGCCGTCACTCTACCTCGATCACATCCTGCCCCCGGACACTGTCCACCCGCCAGCCCAGGGTGCAAACCACCACTCCGTACCAGTAAGGGCCAGGATCAAAAAGGTGCGTAAACCAGATTGAAATACCTGGGGAGCTGAAACTTAACGTCCTTGGACTTACAGAAATAGGCTGGCTAGCCCTCATCAAGCCTTCGGATAGCCCTAGTCCCTGGGGACCGCCATAAGGACGGATCCCCCTACTGATTGCAAAATAATAAACAAAGGGAGGGAAGGGTGGGGAAAACTTTGAGAAAAACAGCAGAAAGAGGACATGTGCTTCCTGCACTGGGCTTAAAAAGGTAAGCTGGAACCCCTCCTCTCTTTCTGCAACATTGTTTCACACACATAACACAACACTCCCCTCCTCCGTCTTGGCCTTAACCCTTATGTGCATTCCAGGCAATTTGCCTTACATTTCCTTAAGGGATTAAATGCCATATCCTCCTCTGTGGAAAGAATAACTTATAACTATATACATTCTTGGTTTAACATAAACTCAACTTAGTTTCTAAACGTAGAAATAAATAACACACAAAATAACGACACAACAACTTTTTATGGTTAGAGAAAACCCGCAGGTCACGTTTATTGTGGCAACACAAGAACTAACGACCGTCTGAATAAACATGGACCAGGGGGGCGGCAATCAGGTACTAGCTAAAACGTAGTAACCCATGCTAACAAGATGGGCAGTACCAGGGCGCAGGAGAAGAAGCAGAGCGTAGCTCAATACTATAAAACAGGGAATTCTCGGCATCGTAATCACACGGGCAGGGAACACCCCAGACGCGCGTCTGGGGACTTCATCCCTGGCCGGAAGTGCCGTCACTCTACCTCGATCACATCCTGCCCCCGGACACTGTCCACCCGCCACGAGATCGCCCGAATATCAAGGGCCACTCTCGCCGCCACCCAACTCACACAAATAGGAGTAGGGACTGACGTATATCTTCAATAAACAGGTCCATGCCATGGTCCGTAAGATGGACCCCGTCGCCTCGGTACAGGCTACGGTCAGCGGCCGTAATGAACTTGTGTTCCACAACAAAACCACCTAGCTCGCACATAAGCTTCCTAACATCTCTATTGAGCTTCTTGCGAACTTGGAACGCTGCCCTATGATTGGCCATGTGTCTCCACGTCAACCTTGGTATAATGTTTGACCAGCCCATTCTCACACCAGGCAACCAAGCTTTAAAGGTGCGCAGATCTGATTGGATCACTGCGCTCAAGTCCCGGCCGGGAATTGAGCCGAGATCATTCCCACCTAAGTGGATGATCAGCACATGGGGTTTCTCCCACCGCCTCATGGCGGATTGCAGTAACCCAGGCAGATCTGCCCAGCAAAGGCCTCTCCTCCCTAACCACCTAACTACCACCCTGGAGAATGAGAACCCAAGCTGCTGCCCTCCAGGTTGCGATGCCGCTCGGATAGCCGCCCAGTGTACGAACGAGTGCCCAACGATCCAGGCACGAAGTGGCCCACTTCTAGGCCCTGCAATAGAAACAAGAGTTAGGGCATATAATGGCAACGCAGTGTGCAACATTATCAACCAGCAAATATTAACATTGGGATATAAGTGGCCTAACGTAAATCTGATACCTCTTAGACTTCCACCTCCCAAGCGCCATTATGCGGTCAGCCGACCAGCCTAAAGTCGCCGCCGTCGTAGCAGCTCCAACCCTAAAGGAGTGAGGAGCTATAGTATTGGGATTCAAGCCCACTTTTTTAGCCGCCCACCCCAAAACCTTCCGAAATTGAAACCTCGTCAGGGGGGTACCATCCTGATGAATTAAAAATCTAACCGCACCCACTGGACGCCTGTCCGAGAAGGTCTTCAACAGTGCACTAGGGCAGCAGGCGGAACCCGCATGCGCGGGTAGCGACAGCCAGGCCCCCCTACCATCTTGATCGACTTTCGATCGAGGGATGAAAAGTAATACCCCATTATCCGTAAACCTGACGTGCTCCGCCAGGACGCCACCCACTTTCGCCAACTTAGACTGGGGGACCAATTCCCCCACTCGGAGAGCACCATGAAACGCCATGGCGAACGCCGCTGAAAAAAAAGCCGCACCTCGTAGTCTGAGGAACATACCTCCGGTAAAACACGAAGCAGGAGGACCAACCTGTCCGCCGTTATGGGTTCCCTAACGTCTGGACGCCGCACTTCCGACCTTCCCCAACCCCTCAGTATTTGACGAATCAAAAACGTTTTGGAAGAGTCCGTCAGCGTGAATAGTTTACAGAAAAAGGACACCGCCGCCAACCGCGCGGATACCGCCCCTTTCTTAGCTAACTTAGCCCTAAGCTCCGCGAGCCAGCGCAATAGCCAGTCCTGCTCACCAGCACAAGAAGGAAATCCTTGGACATCGCAGAAGAATACCCATTCTTCCCAGTACCTTATATAGGACTTCCAAGTGGAAGGTGCCAGGGACGCCTTAAGCACCGGAATCAGGGACTGCCATCCAAAGCCACCTGCCAAAGAAAAGGGGGACAGGGAAAGCCATGAGTGGCAGCCTCAGGAGCACATTTCCTAAAATTTTCCCATTGAAAGCGAGATAGTGCATCAGCAATAACGTTTTTAACTCCTGGGACATGCCTAGCCCGAAACTCAATGTTCCGCTTGAGGCATCTCAAAACCAGAATTCTCAGATATCGAATTACTGGTGGTGAGGACGAAGAGAGACCGTTAATGGCGTAAACCACGCTCAAATTGTCCGTCCAAAAAATGACGGAGCGGTTCTCGAGCTTGTCCCCCCAGATCTCCAACGCCACCAGAATGGGGAAAAGCTCTAGAAGGCACAGGTTCCTGGTCAGGCCCCTGGCCGCCCACTCTGCCGGCCAAGGTTCGGCGCTCCACTCGCCATTGAGATAGGCGCCGTATCCAAAACCCCCAGCAGCATCAGTAAAGAGGTGCAGTTCTCGCGCCGGAGTCTGGGGGGTTCTCCAAATACAGATCCCATTGAAATCCCTGAGGAACAGATCCCAGACACGGAGGTCTTCCCTCATGTCACTATTAACCATTAGTTTGGCCTTAGGGGAAGTAACTCCCGGCAACAAGCGCTCCATTCTTTTCAGGAAAATCCTCCCCATCGGGATGACCCTCCCTGCAAAGTTGAGCAGACCCAAAACCGATTGGAGCTCTTTCAGCGTGCAAAACTGCGCCGCTGCGAGGCTCCTGACTGCTGACAACATCTTCTGTACCTTATCAACCGGAAGCCTACATTCCTGGGCTACCGAATCAATTTCGATACCCAGGAAGGTTAGACAAGTGCAAGGGCCCTCCGATTTGTCTTCTGCTAAGGGGACTCCAAATTTCTCCATCAACAGCCGCATGGCGTAAAGGAGCAGCTCACATTCCCTAGACCCCTGTCTGCCGACCAGGAGAAAGTCGTCCAAGTAGTGAGCAATCCTATCCTCTCCTGTCACTTCCGCCACGGCCCAATGCAAGAAGGAACTAAACGCCTCAAAATAGGCGCAGGAAATGGAACACCCCATGGGCAAACAACGGTCAACATAATAGTGTCCGTTGAAAAAACAACCCATTAAGTAAAATGATGCGGGGTGAATCGGCAAGAGTCTGAAAGCAGACTCGATGTCAAGCTTGGCCAGTAAAGCCCCATGACCCGATCTGCGTACTACTTGCAAGGCATCATCAAATGACTGGTAATATACGGTACTTAAGTCCTGAGGAATGGCGTCATTGACTGACTTTCCCTTTGGGTATGAGAGATGTTGTATCATCCTAAACTTTCCTGGGTCTTTCTTGGGCACGACCCCTAGAGGCGAGATAACCAATCCCGGCATAGGTTTTTCCCTAAACGGGCCAGCCATTCTACCCAGTGAAACTTCCTTACCCAATTTCTCCTTCAATACCTCCGGGAAAAGGGAGGCAGATTTCAGGTTCCTGCGAGAAGCCGCACCCGAAACCGGACCTTGTACGGGGATAACAAAACCTTCCCGGAGCCCTGACTCCAACAAGGCCGCCGTTACCCTATCGGGGTATAGCGTGAGCCACTTACTAATTGCGGCCACCTTCAGCGGGGTGTCCGCTCTTAACGACAGCAGGGCCTCTTGGCCCAGTCCTGTCCTGTCTCTCCCCTTTTTTAACGCAGTCCGCGGCAGGGTGAAATCCCCCGCAGATGCGACAAGCGTGCCGAAAGGAACACGCGGTTCCCAACGTGCATTGCTTGTCCTGGAATTTCCAACAAACCCCAGCTGGGCGTCTGCGAAATCTATTTGCGGGTCGAAACTGCGTTGCACCCGCCGGGGCCCCCGCAGTACCTAGTGATTTCTCGGGACCCAGCCGGGCCCAGAGTTACATTTCTACGCACCCGAAATCCAACAGTGGATTACCCACCATCTTTCTGCGGAACTCCTCATCGTAATCCCGCCAGGCACCATCGCGATAATTATCAGCAATGATCTCCATGTTTTCCATGTATTTCAACACGGCTAAACACTGGTCCGGCCATTTTTGCAAATAGCAGGACGCATAGATCCTGAAACACCGGCGCCATTCGTGAAATGTATCTGGGCGCTGGTACTTCTTGGGGCCTGTCCCATCCTCCGCTCTCGCTTTCTGCCTTAGGGCTTCCACCGAGAGCTCGAAGATGTTAACAAATTTACCCTCTTGAATTCTCCGTACTGTCTTAGTCTTCAAATGCTCGTGCAGATCATAAGAAGACCAGGATCTAGTATCCCCTTGGAGTGCCACCTTCCGATTAACAGGCCTCCCCACCCCACTTATGCGAAGTCTGGGTGGGGCAGCCCTGTCGGACCTACCAGAGGCAATATAGTCATGACGGTCACGCAAACCCCCTTTTTCTGATCTCTTCTCATCAGTTAACCATCTAAGCATCTTATACATTCTTTTATTGCCCTTCCCATGCAACCCCAGTTCCTTGTCATTTTCTGACCCAGAATCATCCGAGGATGAGGTAAAACCCCGCAACCCCACTGAAACTGAGGACTCACCATCTCTCACACCAGTCCTGTTTGGAATCGCCACGACTCCCGAAGTAGAAGGACGCTCATCCTCTGACACCATGGAGTCCTGGCCGCTCTCAGCACCTCTCTCCAACCCGCTGCCTGAATCTCCTGACGTAGCCATGTCGCTTTCCTGCAAAAGAGATTGCCAGAGAGGAGTACCACGAAGGGGAAGGTCTGCTCTACCCCTCCCCCTGTGCCCAGACCGTTCATGCATCCCCTCACACACATCATGGTTGTCTTCGCCACTTGCAACATCATCATACACACCCTGCTCATCTTCTGTAAAGTCCTCTATCTCTTCACTAAAATGTACTGACTTCTGAGTGATAGGGGTGGCTTTCTTACGTCTAGTGGATGCAACCGCTAAATCTAAACTCTGAAACTGTTCTGGTGAACCATGTTTGGTAGAAGACCTAGTTACTACCTTCCTCGCTGCTGCCGGGGATGCGCCCGGAGCCTGAGGCCTAGCCCCTACACTCCCACTAATTTGCGCGCCAAAAGCGCCGCCTGCACGGGCGCCGCCTTTGCCCAAAGAAACCTCACTATTACTGCCAGCGCTCTTAGGCATACTCCTAGCGTGCCCAATAGGTGCTGCGACACCTTTATAATTGCCCAATGGGGCCTTTGCCCCTTGACGAGGATTACTGCCCGACGGGGCCTTTGCCCTTTGCCGGGCCGTAATACCCTTTGCAACCTGCCCACGGGGGCCTCCAACAGGGACCCCCGGGTTCATTTGGCCAGAGAAATGCCCCCCCTGAGGTAATTCCTCCATTGATTCACCATTAGCCCCCTCGTGAAGATCAACCCCCACAAGTGCTGCCCCTGTAGACCCCATTGCATCAGCAGAATTGCCCCCCGGAGCATAAGTTCCCCCCCGCGGCACTCCTCTCTTACCTTGGACGCCGCGCGGGGAACTCGACCTGCTCCGCTTCGATGACCGCTGACAAATGGCGGGACCGGCAGTGACGTCATCGGAAATGACGTCACCGGAAGTCCCGCCCTCGGAGGACCGCAAACCGGAAGTCGCCGCCGATGGAGGAACAGTCGACGCGGGAGCCTGCGCAACCACCGCCGGAGGACCAAGGACCACGTGGGACGCACCCGGAGACCCCGACAAAGAAGATGCCCACATCTGGAAAAGGGATACCGCGGCCGCGATGGAGTCCTGAGACACCGGAGACGACGTCGGAGGTAAGGCCGAACTGCTCCCACTAAAACTACCAACTATTGGGGCAAAAGAGCAAGGCCCGTAGGGGCCGGGGACCGGAACGCCACAAGGCCGAGAAGGGCCCGCCGCGACCACGCGAGGGGAGGGAGGCCCAGCCAGGGGGACCGGAGAGCAGGGGACAGAGGAGCTAGCGGCTGTAGACCGCATAGCGGGCCTAGCGGGGACCCCCGCTTTACCGGCTACTTTAGGGGGACATGTGGGCCTGCGAAGGCCAGAAACGGGCCCGGCAGGGCCCGACGTGGTAACTAAATTGGGGCCTATGTCAGAACTAACCCCCCGAAAAGAGGGCTCACTCCCGGCCGCATGGCCGACGGGCTCAGACGCGCCATCTGGATGCCCAGCACTACCCCCCATATTGCTCACTAATGCCAGCACCTCCAGTAGGGCCCTATCTGAAATCTCCCCACCACTACCCCCAACCTCCCCGGAGGATTGATCAAGTGAAGGGGAAAGGGAGGGAAGTAAAGGGGTTCGACCCACCGTTTCTGGCGATGGAGGGATCCACTCAGCTGCTTCATCGCTGTCTTCAACAACTTCTCTCTCTGCAGGTTCCTCCCCAGCCTCCATGATTCGCTTTGGAGGTGCTTTAGATCTCCTTGAACGTCTCATGTGAAAACTTTGAGAAAAACAGCAGAAAGAGGACATGTGCTTCCTGCACTGGGCTTAAAAAGGTAAGCTGGAACCCCTCCTCTCTTTCTGCAACATTGTTTCACACACACAACACAACACTCCCCTCCTCCGTCTTGGCCTTAACCCTTATGTGCATTCCAGGCAATTTGCCTTACATTTCCTGAATCTAGAATATTAATGGGGAATGCAGAGAGCAGTTTTAAAGAATTTATTATTAAATGTCCAATTAAGATAAAAATATTTAGCAATGTCTTTGCAAAGGCAAATTAAATACATAGCTCACATAGCCATACCAGTGGTTTGAGCTTGTGTTTGATTTGCTGCCTAAATGTATTAAAATATATGACTTTATTTAGAATTTTATTTATATTACTTTAATCTTATGATTTTTTTAAGCCCCGCCTACCACATTTAAAAAAATTTGCCGCGGGGGGTTGTCCCTCTTTTGAATTTTGAAATGTTGGGAGGTATGTGAATGTGTATGTGTGTAGTGTGTGTGTGTGTGCATACATGTGTGTGTATGAATTAATGTGTATCTGTGTAGTGTGTGTGTGCATCCATGTGTATGTGTGTAGTGTGTGTGTGTGCATCCATGTGAGTGTATGAATGAATGTGTGTGTGCATCCATGTGTGTGTATGAATAAATGTGTATGTGTGTGTGTGTGTGCATCCATGTGTGTGTATGAATGAATGTGTGTGTGCATCCATGTGTGTGTATGAATAAATGTGTATGTGTGTGTGTGCATCCATGTGTGTGTATGAATGAATGTGTATGTGTGCAGTGTGTGTCTATCCATGTGTGTGTATGAATGGATGTGTATGTGTGTAGTGTGTGTGTGTGTGCATCCATGTATGTATATGAATGAATGTCTATGTGTGTAGTGTGTGTGTGTGCGCATGTGTATATAGAGTATCTGTGTGTGTATATGTGTCTAGTTTGTATATGTGTGCATAATGTGTGTCTCTGTGTGCAGTTTGTGCATGACTGGGTTTGTGTGTGTTTCTGTGTATATGTGTGCCTCTATGTATGTTTCTGCACATTTCTAGTTTGTGTATATGCAGGTCTGTGTGTATGCATATGTATATGGGTGCATAGTGTTTGTCTCTGCATGCTGTTATTGTATGTGTGAGTATGTGTATGTGTATGTGTGCATAAGTTTGTGTCTCTGCGTGCAGTTATTGTATGTGTGGGTCTGTGTGAGTGCGTATGCATATGTATATGTTTCTTGTTTGTGTATGTGCAAGTGTATATAAGTGAATAGTTTGTGTTTCTGCATGCAGTTATTGTATATGTGGTTCTGAGAATGTGTGTGTGTATATATGGATGCATAGTTTGTGTTTCTGCGTGCAGTTATTGTATGTGTAGGTCTGTGTGAGTGTGTGTGGGTCTAGTTTGTGTATGTGTGAGTCTGTGTATGTCCGTGTTTATATATGTGCTTAGCTTGTGTTTCTACGTGCAGTTATTGTATGTGTGGGTCTGTGTGAGTGTGTAAATGTGTCTAGTTTGTGCATGTGTGAGTCTGTATATATGCGTGTCTATATATGTGCATAGCTTGTGTTTCTGCATGCAGTTATTGTATGTGCAAGTCTGTGTGTATATATGTGCATAGTTTGTGTTTCTGCATGCAGTTTTTATTTGTGTGAGCCTGTGTATGTGCATGTGTATATATGTGCATAGTTTGTGTTTCTGCGTGCAGTTATTGTATGTGTATATATGTGCATAGATTGTGTTTCTGTATGCAGTTATTGTATGTGTGAGTCTGTGTATGTTTATGTATGTGTGTATATATGTGCATAGTTTGAAAGTTTGTGTTTCTGTGTGCAGTTATTGTATGTGTGAGTCTGTGTATGTGTATGTATGTGTGTATATATGTGCATAGTTTGAAAGTTTGTGTTTCTGTGTGCAGTTATTGTATGTGTGAGTCTGTGTATGTGCGTGTGCATATATGTGGATATTTTGTGTTTCTGCATGCAGTTATTTTATGTGTGATGCTGTGTGTGTGTGTGTGTGTGTATATGTGTATAGTTTGTGTTCTGCATGCAGTTATTGTATGTGTGATGCTGTGTATGTGTGTGTATATATGTGTATAGTTTGTGTTTCTGCATGCAGTTATTGTATGTGTGATGCTGTGTATGTGTGTGTATATATGTGTATAGTTTTTGTTTCTGCATGCAGTTATTGTATGTGTGATGCTGTGTATGTGTGTGTATATATGTGCATAGTTTGTGTTTCTGCATGCAGTTATTGTATGTGTGAGGCTGTGTATATATGTGCATAGTTTGTGTTTTTGCATGCAGTTATTGTATGTGTGATGCTGTGTATGTGTGTGTATATATGTGCATAGTTTGTTTTTCTTCATGCAGTTATTGTATGTGTATATATGTACTTAGATTGTGTTTCTGTATGCAGTTATTGTATGTGTGAGTCTGTGTATGTGTATGTATGTGTGTATATATGTGCATAGTTTGAAAGTTTGTGTTTCTGTGTGCAGTTATTGTATGTGTGAGTCTGTGTATGTGCGTGTGCATATATGTGGATATTTTGTGTTTCTGCATGCAGTTATTTTATGTGTGATGCTGTGTATGTGTGTGTATATATGTGTATAGTTTGTGTTTCTGCATGCAGTTATTGTATGTGTGATGCTGTGTATGTGTGTGTATATATGTGTATAGTTTGTGTTTCTGCATGCAGTTATTGTATGTGTGATGCTGTGTATGTGTGTGTATATATGTGTATAGTTTTTGTTTCTGCATGCAGTTATTGTATGTGTGATGCTGTGTATGTGTGTGTATATATGTGTATAGTTTGTGTTTCTGCATGCAGTTATTGTATGTGTGAGGCTGTGTATATATGTGCATAGTTTGTGTTTTTGCATGCAGTTATTGTATGTGTGAGTCTGTGTATATATGTGCATAGTTTGTGTTTTTGCATGCAGTTATTGTATGTGTGAGTCTGTGTATATATGTGCATAGTTTGAAAGTTTGTGTTTCTGTGTGCAGTTATTGTATGTGTGAGTGCATATATGTGGATATTTTGTGTTTCTGCATGCAGTTATTGTATGTGTGATGCTGTGTGTGTGTGTGTGTGTATATATGTGTATAGTTTGTGTTCTGCATGCAGTTATTGTATGTGTGAGTCTGTGTATGTGCATGTGTATATATGTTTGTGTTTCTGCGTGCAGTTTTTGTATGTGTGAGGCTGCGTATATATGTGCATAGTTTGTGTTCTGCATGCAGTTATTGTATGTGTGAGTCTGTGTATGTGCACGTGTATATATGTTTGTGTTTCTGCGTGCAGTTTTTGTATGTGTGAGTCTGTGCAGACATCCCAAGTCTCCCTGAAGTTCAGGGAGTATCCCTGATTGTAATAGCGGCTCCCTGATGCCAGCAAATGGAATGCAATCTCCCTGAAACTCCAAGTACTATGATCCAATGTGGCCCAAAGCCAGAAAAGTGTTTCTTTAAAGGGACAGTCTACACCAGAATTTTTATTGTTTTAAAAGATAGATAATCCCTTTATTACCCATTTCCCAGTTTTGCATAACCAACAGTTATAATAATATACTTTTAACCTCTGTGATTATTTTGTATCTAAGCCTCTGCAAGCTGCCCCTTTTTTTCAGTTCTTTTGACAGACTTGCAGTCTAGCCAATCAGTGCCTGCTCCCAGATTACTTCACGTGCACAAGCACAGTGTTATCTATATGAAATATGTGAACTAACTGTTAAAATGCAATCTGAAAGAGGTGGCCTTCAAGGTCTAAGAAATTAGCATATGAACCTCCTAGGTAAAGCTTTCAACTAAGAATACCAAGAGAACAAAGCAAAATTGGTGATAAAAGTAAATTGCATCAGTAACCAAAAAGCCCCCACTGATTTTAATAAAATAAAACACAAATACTACCTTATTTACTGCACATAATTAAACTTCGTATTCTAAACTATTTGAGCATTCAACAAGCGTGCAATAACTGGAAAATAGGTTTGTTGTATGTGGTTGTGCAATAAAGCTACTTTTTTATGTGACTTTAGTGGTAAGCTAATTTAATGATAAGGCTCTATCTTATTTAGGGTTTCAAGGTGTCCAGTATAAAACTGGGAGGGGGGGTGGAGGCGGCGCGCAATAGCGGGAGAAGTCACCTCCCTGAAATGAGTTTTTGCAGGTTGGGATGTCTGGTCTGTGTATGTGCACGTGTATATATGTTTGTGTTTCTGCGTGCAGTTATTGTATGTGTGAGTCTGTGTATGTGCACGTGTATATATGTTTGTGTTTCTGCGTGCAGTTTTTGTATGTGTGAGTCTGTGTATGTGCACGTGTATATATGTTTGTGTTTCTGCGTGCAGTTTTTGTATGTGTGAGTCTGTGTATGTGCACGTGTATATATGTTTGTGTTTCTGCGTGCAGTTATTGTATGTGTGAGTCTGTGTATGTGCACGTGTATATATGTTTGTGTTTCTGCGTGCAGTTTTTGTATGTGTGAGTCTGTGTATGTGCACGTGTATATATGTTTGTGTTTCTGCGTGCAGTTTTTGTATGTGTGAGTCTGTGTATGTGCACGTGTATATATGTTTGTGTTTCTGCGTGCAGTTTTTGTATGTGTGAGTCTGTGTATGTGCACGTGTATATATGTTTGTGTTTCTGCGTGCAGTTTTTGTATGTGTGAGTCTGTGTATGTGCACGTGTATATATGTTTGTGTTTCTGCGTGCAGTTTTTGTATGTGTGAGTCTGTGTATGTGCACGTGTATATATGTTTGTGTTTCTGCGTGCAGTTTTTGTATGTGTGAGTCTGTGTATGTGCACGTGTATATATGTTTGTGTTTCTGCGTGCAGTTTTTGTATGTGTGAGTCTGTGTATGTGCACGTGTATATATGTTTGTGTTTCTGCGTGCAGTTTTTGTATGTGTGAGTCTGTGTATGTGCACGTGTATATATGTTTGTGTTTCTGCGTGCAGTTTTTGTATGTGTGAGTCTGTGTATGTGCACGTGTATATATGTTTGTGTTTCTGCATGCAGTTATTGTATGTGTGGGTTTGGGTGAGAGTTTGTGTCTATGTGTGTGTATGCATATGTGCGTTTATGCAGGGGAAACTACTTTTGCTTGCGTGTAAGCACTTTATTAGACAGCTCGTGCCCTTGAGGCCATGTAAATTCTTTAATATATTGTTTCTGTGCACATTTGAAAAGGTTTTGCATAATAGGAGATGGCAGAGACTGCTTAGAATCAAATGTTTGTAATGCTTTTGTAACGAAGCCTGCACATTGTCTGATACATACTCGGATAACCTGTGTCACTTTGCTAAGTACTGTGACTGGGTAAAGCTAATGCAGATTTCCATGCTTGTTGGTTTTCATCATTTGTAACATCACAAAGTTCTTTATTTGACTAAATCAGCTCCTAATGGTGAGTTGTACTGAAAAAAAGCGAGTTCTTGACAGAGCAAGTGAAATAATCTTCTACAGGTGGATAATCATGGAGTAAAATCTAGGTGATCTGTAAGATGTGATGATCTGAGGGCTGCATGGAGAGAGTGGGTGAGCTGTAGTGGGTGATGATCTATGTATGTATGTAGGGAGAGAGTGGGTGACCTGTAGTGGGTGATGATCTATGTATGTAGCGTGTAGGGAGAGAGTGGGTGAGCTGTAGTGGGTGATGATCTATGTATGTAGCGTGTAGGGAGAGAGTGGGTTAGCTGTAATGGGTGATGATCTATGTATGTAGCGTGTAGGGAGAGAGTGGGTGACATGTAGTGGGTGATGATCTATGTATGTAGGGTGCAGGGAGAGGGTGGGTGAGCTGTAGTGGGTGATTATCTATGTATGTAGGGTGCAGGGAGAGAGTGGGTGAGCTGTAATGGGTGATGATCTATGTATGTAGGGTGTAGGGAGAGAGTGGGTGAGCTGTAGTGGGTGATGATCTATGTATGTAGTGTGTAGGGAGAGAGTGGGTGAGCTGTAATGGGTGATGATCTATGTGTGTAGGGTGCAGGGAGAGAGTGGGTGAGCTGTAATGGGTGATGATCTATGTATGTAGGGTGCAGGGAGAGAGTGGGTGAGCTGTAGTGGGTGATGATCTATGTATGTAGGGTGCAGGGAGAGAGTGGGTGAGCTGTAATGGGTGATGATCTATGTATGTAGGGTGCAGGGAGAAAGTGGGTGAGCTGTAATGGGTGATGATCTATGTATGTAGCGTGTAGGGAGAGAGTGGGTGAGCTGTAATGGGTGATGATCTATGTATGTAGGGTGTAGGGAGAGAGTGGGTGAGCTGTAATGGGTGATGATCTATGTATGTAGGGTGCAGGGAGAGAGTGGGTGAGCTGTAATGGGTGATGATCTATGTATGTAGGGTGCAGTGAGAGAGTGGGTGAGCTGTAATGGGTGATGATCTATTTATGTAGCGAGTAGGGAGAGAGTGGGTGACCTGTAGTGGGTGATGATCTATGTATGTAGCGTGTAGGGAGAGAGTGGGTTAGCTGTAATGGGTGATGATCTATGTATGTAGCGAGTAGGGAGAGAGTGGGTGACCTGTAGTGGGTGATGATCTATGTATGTAGCGAGTAGGGAGAGAGTGGGTGACCTGTAGTGGGTGATGATCTATGTATGTAGCGAGTAGGGAGAGAGTGGGTGACCTGTAGTGGGTGATGATCTATGTATGTAGCGAGTAGGGAGAGAGTGGGTGACCTGTAGTGGGTGATGATCTATGTATGTAGCGAGTAGGGAGAGAGTGGGTTACCTGTAGTGGGTGATGATCTATGTATGTAGGGTGCAGGGAGAGAGTGGGTGAACTGTAATGGCTGATGATCTATGTATGTAGCGTGTAGGGAGAGAGTGGGTTAGCTGTAATGGGTGATGATCTATGTATGTAGGGTGCAGGGAGAGAGTGGATGAACTGTAATGGCTGATGATCTATGTAAGTAGCGTGTAGGGAGAGAGTGGGTTAGCTGTAATGGGTGATGATCTATTTATGTAGCGTGTAGGGAGAGAGTGGGTGAGCTGTAATGGGTGATGATCTATGTATGTAGCGTATAGGGAGAGAGTGGGTGAACGGTGATGGGTGATGATCTATGTATGTAGGGTGTAGGGAGAGAAGATCTATGTGGAGTGCACAAAGAGGGTGTATGTTTTAGGGGTGATGATCTATGAGGGGTGCAAGGAGAGATTGGGGGTGATCTGTAAGGGTTGATAATATATGAGTGGGTGAGCTGTAATGGGTGATGATCTATGTATGTAGCTTGTAGGGAGTGAGTGGGTGAGCTGTAATGGGTGATGATCTATGCAAATAGGGTGTAGGGAGAGAAGCTCTATGTGGAGTACACAAAGAGGGTGTATGTTTTAGGGGTGATGATCTATGAGGGGTGCAAGGAGAGATTGGGGGTGATCTGTAAGGGGTGATAATCTATGAGGGGGTGAGCTGTAATGGGTGATGATCTATGTATGTAGCGTGTAGGGAGAGAGTGGGTGAGCTGTAATGGGTGATGATCTATGTATGTAGCGTGTAGGGAGAGAGTGGGTGAACGGTGATGGGTGATGATCTATGTATGTAGCGTGTAGGGAGAGAGTGGGTGAGCTGTAATGGGTGATGATCTATGTATGTAGCGTGTAGGGAGAGAGTGGGTTAGCTGTAATGGGTGATGATCTATGTATGTAGCGTGTAGGGAGAGAGTGGGTGAACGGTGATGGGTGATGATCTATGTATGTAGGGTGTAGGGAGAGAAGATCTATGTGGAGTGCACAAAGAGGGTGTATGTTTTAGGGGTGATGATCTATGAGGGGTGCAAGGAGAGATTGGGGGTGATCTGTAAGGGGTTATAATCTATGAGGGGGTGAGCTGTAATGGGTGATGATCTATGTATGTAGGGTGTAGGGAGAGAAGATCTATGTGGAGTGCACAAAGAGGGTGTATGTTTTAGGGGTGATGATCTATGAGGGGTGCAAGGAGAGATTGGGGTGATCTGTAAGGGGTGATAATATATGAGTGGGTGAGCTGTAATGGGTGATGATCTATGTATGTAGCTTGTAGGGAGTGAGTGGGTGAGCTGTAATGGGTGATGATCTATGCAAATAGGGTGTAGGGAGAAAAGCTCTATGTGGAGTACACAAAGAGGGTGTATGTTTTAGGGGTGATGATCTATGAGGGGTGCAAGGAGAGATTGGGGGTGATCTGTAAGGGGTGATAATCTATGAGGTGGTGAGCTGTAATGGGTGATGATCTATGTATGTAGTGTGTAGGGAGAGAGTGGGTGAGCTGTAATAGGTGATGATCCATGTATGTAGGGTGCAGGGAGAGAGTGTCTGAGCTGTAATGGGTGATGAACTATGTATGTAGGGTGCAGGGAGAGAGTGGGTGAGCTGTAAGAAGCAACAATCTATGCGGGGTGAAGGGAGACAGTGACTGTAAGGGGTGATGATGTAAGGGGTGATGATGTATTGTATGAGCGGTGCAGGTAGTGAGTGATCTGTATAGAATGATGATTTATGAGGGGTGCAGGGAGAGGGTGGATGATTTGTAAGAGGTGATGATGTATTGTATGAGGTGTGCAGGTACTGGGTGATCTGTATGAGCTGATGATCTTTGAGGGGTGCAAGGAGAGATTGGGGGTGATCTGTAAGTGGTGATGATCTATGAGGGGCACAGGGAGAGGGTGGGTGATCTGTAAGGGTTGATGATGTATTACATGATGAGTGCAAGGAGAGGATGGGGTGATCTGTAAGGGGTGGTGATCTATGAGGGACACAGGGAGAGGGTGGTGGTGATTATCTATAATGGGTGCAGGGAAAGGGTGTATGTTTTAAGGGTGATGATCAATGTGGGATGCAGTAAGAGGGTGTATGTTTTAGGGGTGATGAACTATGTGGGGTACAGGGAGAGGGTGTATGTTTTAGGGGTTATGATCTATGTGGGGTGCAGGGCGAGGGTGTATGCTTTAGAGGTGAAGATCTATGTGGAGTGCACAAAGAGGGTGTATGTTTTAGGGGTGATGATCTATGAGGGGTGCAAGGAGAGATTGGGGGTGATCTGTAAGGGGGGATAATCTATGAGGGGCACAGGGAGAGGGTGGGTTATCTGTAAGGGTTGATGATGTATTACATGAGGGGTGCAAGGAGAGGATGGGGGTGATCTGTAAAGGGGTGCGGTGGTGATCTATGAAGTGCACAGGGAATGGGTGGTGGTGATGATCTATAAGGGGTTCAGGGAAAGGGTGTATGTTTTAACGGTGATGATTAATGTGGGATGCAGGAAGAGGGTGTTGTTTTAGGGGTGATGATTTATGTGGGGTGCAAGGAGAGGTTGTATGTTTTAGGTATGATGATCTATGTGGGATGCAAGGAGAGGGTGTATGTTTTAAGGGTGATGATCTATGTGAGATGCAGGAAGAGGGTGTATGTTTTAGGGGTGATGATTTATGTGGGGTGCAAGGAGAGGTTGTATGTTTTAGGTATGATGATCTATGTGGGATGCAAGGAGAGGGTGTATGTTTTAAGGGTGATGATCTATGTGGGGTGCAGGGAGAGGGTGTATGTTTTAGAGTTGATGATCTATGTGGATTGCAGGGAGAGGGTGTATGTTTTAGGGGTGATGATCTATGTGGGGTGCAGGGAGAGGGTGTATGTTTTAGGGGTGATGATCTATGTGGGGTGCAGGGAGAGAGTGTATGTTCTAGGGTGATGAACTATCTGGGGTGCAAGGAGAGGGTGTATGTTTTAGTGGTGATGATCTATGTTAAGTGCGGGGAGAGGGTGTATGTTTTAGAGGTGATGATCTATGTGAAGTGAAGGGAGAGGGTGTATGTTTTAGGGGTGATGATCTATGTGGTGTGCAGGGCGAGGGTGTATGTTTTAGAGGTGATGATCTATGTGGGGTACACAGAGATGGTGTATGTTTTAGAGGTGATTATCTATGTGGGGTGCAAGGAGAGAGTGTATGTTTTAGGGGTGATGAACTATGTGGAGTGCAGGGAGAGGGTGCATGTTTTAGTGGTGATGATCTATGTGGAGTGCAGGGAGAGGGTGTATGTTTTAGGGGTGATGGTCTATGGGGGGTGCACGGAGATGGTGTATGTATTAGGGGTGATTATCTATATTGGGTGCAGGGAGAGGGTGTATGTTTTAGAGGTGATGATCTATGTGGAGTGAAGGGAGAGGGTGTATGTTTTAGGGGTGATTGTCTATGGGGGTTGCACGGAGATGGTGTATGTTTTAGGGGTTATTATCTATATTGGGTGCAGGGAGAGGGTTTATGTTTTAGAGGTGATGATCTATGTGGGGTGCAGGGAGAGGGTGTATGTTTTAGAGGTGATGATCTATGTGGAGTGCAGGGAGAGGGTGTAGGTTTTAGGGGTGATGACCTATATTGGGTGCATGGAGATGGTTTATGTTTTAGGGGTAAAGATCTATGTGGGGTGCAGGGAGAGGGTGTATGTTTTAGTGGTGCTGACCTATGTGGGGTGCAGGGAGAGGGTGTATGTTTTAGAGGTGATGATATATGTGTAGTGCAGAGAGAGGTTGTATGTTTTAGCTGTGATGATCAATCTGTGGTTTAGGGAGAGGGTGTATGTGTTAGTGGTGATTAACTATGTGGGGTGCAGGGAACGGGTGTATGTTTTAGAAGTGAAGATCTATGTGAGATGCAGGGAGAGGGTGTATGTTTTAGAGGTGATGATTTATGTGAGATGCAGGGAGAGAATTAAGTTTTAGTGGTGATGATCAATCTGTGGTTTAGGGAAAGGGTGTATGTTACAGAGGTGATGATCTGTGTGGTGTACAGGGAGAGGGTGTATGTTTTGGAGGTGGTGATCTATGTGGGGTGCAGGGTGAGGATGTATGTTTTAGGGGAGATGATCAATCTGTGGTTTAGGGAGAGGGTGTATGTTTTAAGGGTGATGATCTATGTGGGGTGCAGGGAAAGGGTGTATGTTTTAGAGGTGATAATATATGTGGGGTGCAGGAATAGGGTGTATGTTTTAGGGGTGATGATCTATGTGGGGTGCAGGGAGAGGGTGTATGTTTTAGGGGTGATGATCAATCTGTGGTTTAGTAGAGGGTGTATGTTTTAGGGAGTGTTGATCTATGTGGGGTGCAGGGAGAGGGTGTATGTTTTAGGGGTGATGATCTATGTGGGGTGCTGGGAGAGGGTGTATGTTTTAGGGGTGATGATCTATGTGGGGTTCAGGGAGAGAGTGTATGTTTTAGGGGTGATGATCTATGTGGGGTGCAGGGAGAGAGTGTATGTTTTAGATGTGATGATCTATGTGGGGTTCAGGGAGAGAGTGTATGTTTTAGGGGTGATGATCTATGTGGGGTGCAGGGAGAGAGTGTATGTTTTAGATGTGATGATCTATGTGGGGTGCTGGGATAGGGTGTATTTTTTAGGGGTGATGATCTATGTGGGGTGCAGGGAGAGGGTGTATGTTTTAGGGGTGCATATAGAGGCAGCTGATATGTAACTGATAATGATCCCTGATTATCTATGACATGATCATTATAGCAACCTCTAATAAAATCTATCCAGGATTTTTCTGTTGTGTAGCTGAGTTAGGTCGTCATTTTACAACCATCTATGAAGGCACTAGCGGGTCACAAGCATCTTACATTACAAAAGAAAAACAAAAGAGAAGAGACACTTATACAGAGACACATTATTATTAGACATAAAAAACACCAATGATCTGACGTTTTAAAAGCTTATTCTTCAGCTGTACCCTCTGTGAGTTTGACATGGCATTTACAACTGGAATTGATCAGGATCTCTAGGTAGGTACAATGACAAGCTGGTCTGTAAACAAATCAAGAGACTGTAGAAGGGTTGGGCATCTACAACTGCAGACATATTTGTGCTGCAGAGACAACATAAAGTTGACTATGTTTCTGATCTTTTATTTTATATGCTAAAAAGAACGAGTGCATAAATATTTAACCCATTGATTGAATAAGCCTAAAGTGCATTGTGCTCTATGGCAGCAAAGAGGTTAAAAATGTGCATAATAGAGTATTTCAGAGCTCTTCATCATTTAAGGTTTTGCATTGTATCTCATAACATGCTGCAATGCAGTGAACACAGATCAGACAGTGAAACTGCAAAGAAATGAGTGCTCGTCTTTCCAAAGTCAACTTTTTAAATGAGGTGATTCAGAATAATATATATAGAAAATAACTGCAGTCTTCATTTACAAAACAATCAACAGTGTCATCTCCCAGGCATTGTGAAGCAGTATTCGTTCCTGATGAGCCGCCGCTTCATGCATTATTCAGCCGCTACATATGGACGCTCTCTGGTGACAGTCCTGTAACATATCACATTAGCACTTGCAAACTGCTAGACATGGAGCCAGTTAACACTTTGCTGCCTGCTGTTCTCTGTTCCTAAAGCTTGAAGCGACACAGAATCTCTTTATTTACTAAACTTTACAATATTAAAACAATGTTAGATAATTTGCCACAGATATGTCATGCACCAGTACAACCAGGGGTCGGTTAATTTGTAATAAAATTAACAAATAAGTATCACAGAGCATACGAGTGGGAAGTTATTGTGCAAATCATGCTGCCCTAGGTACAAGCATAGCTGGCAGAGCCCAAAATATGCCCCTTTTTGATTTGTATTTAAAGCAAAGTATTTTTACTTATAATTAATAAGGCTGACTCCACCTAAAACACACCTATTACTCAATTGAATGGCCTCGCTGAGTCAGCCCTTAGCCTCCTGACCCCTGTTGTCATTTTGTGCAGACATGGAACTTTGCAGGGTAATTATTTGTTTGCACCCCCTACACACACAGTTTGTATAAATGCCCTTGGCCTCATGTTGGGAGACTTGTAGTCCTCCACATAATATTACTGAGTTCAATAATGATCAAAATACGAAACCGTAATTTTGATAGGGCAGGAAAGAGGGCTATTCTGCACATTTAAAATGATGGTACTTCTTCCAAACGTGCAGTGACATCATTAATGATATTGTCATTCATATTTCTACAACACCTAAACTACTCTAAGTATTAAATATCAGTTTTAAATGATGACAGATATCTGGCTAGGTTGGTTGTCATTATTATATATAATTAAAAACTGCAGCACTATATTATGCCACATCAACTGAATTTTTACCCAATAAACAAAAAAAATTAAATAACAAAACTGATAGGAAAGTGAACATCATCTTATGTTGATTATTATATCTTATTGGATTCAAACTAATAAAGATCAGGAGCTAAATGTTAGCATTTATATAATGTTAAGTTATAGAGGGAGTTAGACCAAGGATATAAACCAATTCACATTAGGACATGAAACCTAATTTGTTTTCCTTCATGATTCAGATATAGCAGCAATTTTAAACTACTTTCTAATTTACTTCTATTATCAAATATTCTATGTTCTTTTTATATCTTTCATTGAAAAGCAGGGATATAAGCTCAGGAGTGTGCATGTGTTTTGAGCAATTTTGCAAGCATTGTATCCATTTGCAAAACCTCTAGATGGCAGTACTATTTCCTGCCATGTAGTGTTCCAGACACCTACCTAGGTATATCTTCAACAAAGAATATGATGGGAATGAAGCAAATTTGAAAATATAAGTAATTTGGAAACTATTTTAAAAGTGTATGCTCTGTCTGAATGACATAGAAAAATTTGGGTTTTCATATCCCTTTAATAGAGAGCAAAGTCAGACTGATTGTGCCATTGTAAAAAAAACCTTCCAATTTACTTCTATCAAATTTGCTTAATTCTCTTGGTATCCTTTGTTGAAAGGTAGGCTCAGTAGCAGCAATATCCTACTGGGATCTGGCTGGTAATTTGTGGCTCCCCAGATGTGATCAGTTAGGTTTCAATAGGTCATTGCTGCTCCTGAGCCTATATAGACCCCCATTCTAACAAAAGTTAAATGTCTTGTTAAAGGCACCGCACCACCTGCAACAAATCAAAACCTAAACAGAATCCACATTTTTGAGCTCCTATCCTGACCCATTTAGTTTAAGCTTAAGTTTCTTATTTCTTAGATTTTGTAAAATAAGAATCAGAAATGGAGGCTATCACTGTTGTTTAAAGCAATACAAGAAACAATAAAGGAAGATGACTTTGTGAGTCGTCTATTATCCCCTACACAGTAGGTTTCTAAGCATTGTCATCTATAGATCGGTTAGGGTTTCTGAGATTAAATTTAGGTAACATTTTTACAGAGCGAGAGATGTTTATGCATCTAAGATGTAAAAAAGCCTTGTAGTGGTTCTTTAAGTCCCTTTGAAAATAAAATTCTTAGCAATCAATGGGGATGTTTAATTGTAATCAGGTGCAAAAAGCATTCATTAGTAAGAAATGATATTGTTGTATCATTCCCACTAAATATTAATGTGCTGTTATGTCTTTTAATTATTCCAAACTGTCCCATAATGTTCAGGTTTCAGGTAATTCAGTTTGCAGTAATACAAATAATACGAGTAAGATATTCATACGGTGAACGTGAATAATACTCTAAAATTAGCTGAAAACCTTTAATCAGCCTTTATGTAAGTTTCATTAAGCAATCATTAATAAAATGCTGTAATGTGCTAGCACGTTTTATTATCGCACTATCGCTTGCGTAGCACTACGGAGTTGAACACAATCCTCAGCTTCTTTTTGGCAAATAACAATTTCTAAATGGCGGCCAGTGGTTCTATGTGATTGTAATTAGAAGTGCAATCACTACTCTCTCTCTCTGTGACTGGGCAGGAAGGGGTTAATCACTGCTGGGCTGGGTTTTATTCCCAGGCCTAAACCCAAGCTTTAGGCTGCACAGAGATTCTGAATAGTCAGAGGTTAGTTGTCTATTTATAGGGACAGTCAACTCCAAAATTGTTATTGTTTAAAAAGATAGATACCCTTTATTCCCCAGTTTTGCACAGCCAACACGGTTATATGAATACAATTTTTAACTCTGTATTTACCTTGTATCTAAGCCTCGTCTGTCAGCCCCTTGATCACATGACTTTTTATTTATTTATTATCTATTGACTTGCATTTTAGCCAATTAGTGTTGTGTTGTGCACAACTCCAGAAGTGAGCACAAAGTTCTATATGGCTCACATAAACTAGCAGTCTCCTGTTGTGAAAAGCAAATAAAAAACATGTAATAAGAGGCTGTCTGTAGTGGCTTACAAACAAGCAGAAAGTTAGAGGTTTAAATGTTATAAAGTATATTAATATTACAATGTTGGTTGTGCAAAGCTAGGGAATGAGTAGCAATGTTCTCTATATTTTTAAACAATAACAATTTTGGTGTTGACTGCCCCTTTAAGTATGTAGGGAAAGGGACGGGCATGCACATCTTGTTGAATTAAAAAGAGAAGGAGAACAGCGCACCTGTTTGTAGGGCACGGAGTAAGATTTGCCAAATCTTGTCAATCCAAATAGTCATACATCCAAAGCACTCCAGCCACCATCAAAATTCTTTGTTTAAAAGACCTTTATTTTCATTAGTTGGGTCCAAAACTACAGGATCAACGTTTCAAACCAACAATAGGCTCTTAGCCATGTATGTCATGTACATGACTAAGAGCCTATTGTAAAAAATATAAGGAACAATAAAAGATCGCAAAGAAAAAGAAGGCTACTAGAAAAGGTCAGAAAATAATCTTACAGCACAAAAAACAACCATTCTCTCAAATAATAGTCAAATAAATGGTTGAATGAAAGAAACTTTATGAATTTCATTCCCACACTTACATCACATGATAACATTAATCTCTTTCATTAGGATGAATAATTATCACAATTTCCTGTTACAAAACTAGTGTATAACGCATGATTAATACATAAAGTGAAAAGAGTTCTATGACAGGACATCCGTTTGCTTATAATTGCAATTCCCATTTGCACTTAACAAGACTCAAGTTTTTTGATAAATATCTGTGAGTTTTAAGTTGTTACTTCATGCGATCTGTTGCGAATATGCTGGCAACTTTTTAGGTGCATATTTTGACACATTGCCCTTAGTCTAGGTAGGAATAACAAAATTGTTTGCCAAAATAAATCACTCTTGCCATGCTTCCTCAAATGTCTGTCTGCCAAACATGCAACATTTTCCTTTTTTCATATGTCAGTTTTAAATATACGTTATATTTTGAACGTTAATTGTTGTAGATTTCAAATTAATAAAAAAAATATGCATTTTTCTAGGAATTTACCATGAAAGAAAATAATGTAGGTTAAACTCTTTGAGATTGCAACATCAAATTTTTAATTATTATTTATTTATTTTGTCCCATTTTCCTGTAATCTAACAAGTACAAAGTTTAGAACCCTACACACACTGATTGTTTGATCCATTTCATAGCTTGTTTATATGTGTTGCTAATTTGTCTCAGCAGAGGAGATAAGATAAGTGACTTTTAAAGGGACATTAAACTTTAAATACTTTTTCTAAGCATAGTATTGAGGTTATTGCCTCCCTCTAGTCATGGTTGCAGCCTTGTTGAAATCTAGCTTCCACTACATTGCAGTGCTGATGTGTTTGCACATGTGCAGTAACTAGGGATGGGCAAATGTGTTTATATTCAAATTCGAATGTTAGAACGAATGTTATTGTAGAAATTTGATTTGCATAAAGAACGAATATTCTAAAAAATTCTATAATCGAATGTTATTTAGAGTTTTTGAATGTTCATAATTAAATTGAATGTACACATTCGAAATTTCGAATGTAACTTTTTTTTTAATTTTTTTTTTTTATTTACATTCCATCAGATTAGACAAAGAAAAAATAAACATCTCACCAAAGTACAAATGGTTCAACTCGCAAAATAAATAAAACATAATCGTTCAAAAGAAAAACAAAATTTTTTTGTTCACAAAGAGATATACGTAAAAACAAACAAACATAGCAGTAAAATTAGCCTGGGCCCTCCTAATTTGTAAAACAAAACAATAAATTAAATAGCCAGCCGGAAAGGCCCTTCATCAAATAAATTGGTTGTTGTTAAACGTACAACTCGCTGGGGTCAGAGTTTAATTATAAAAATCAGCGTGCAAATGATGGAATTTTCTGCTGGTTCTCCCTCAAAACAAACAAACAAACAAACAACAACAAAAAAGGGGGGATGCATGCCCCTCACCCACCCTCCCATCCCTTCCCCCCGCACCCATAGCCTATATTACCAAATTCCAAGTAATACAGCTTCAGAGTTTCTAAAAGGATGTATCAGATTATCTATTTCCTGTGGGGGGGGGGAGTGTTTTAATAAATGGAGCCCATTTCCCAAAAAAAACGAATTATGTCCTGCTCTATATTCATATCTGTATCATATTGTTCTATGATGCATTGCTTTTTGACAAAGTTTTTGATTTCTGAGAGACCCGGTGTACCTTTCACTTTCAATTTCTTAAATATTAAATTTCTAGCCGCCAGGATTATAGTATTGACTATCTTTTCAGAGCCCTGAAGGTTTGTCTCCCCTTTTAAAAAATTATTCTAACTAGCGTAATATCAGCGCCATTAACTTTCAGAACTTTAGTGATCCAGAATCAAACCTTGAGCCATAACTGGTTTATCTTGGGCATTCCTAAATCATATGCAACAGATCAGCTGTTAGAAGCTTGCATTTTGGGCACCTATTAACGCTGTAATTATGCCATTTTTGTCCCTTAAAAGGAGTATAATATGTTAAATTCAGCAGCCTAAAGTGGGCCTCTCGCCATGTTGATGAAAGGGTGGTTTGGAAGGAAATTGCCAATGATTGTGTGACTAATTCTGAATCTATATCTCTGTCTGTAATTAATCTGTTCCATTTGTTAGCCAAAATCATACTCTCCTCTCCTTTCCGTGAGGCCAATAAATTATGCCACGGGGAGAGCGACAGTTTCCAATTTTTGCTAAAAGTGCCCAGTTGTTTATTTTCCCCTAGGACCAGGTCCAACCATACAGGGAAACTAATTTAAACAGATAGTGTCGAATTTGCAGATAAGCAAAAAAATCTGCCTTACCAATTCTAAATTCTTGTTTCAATAAATCAAAAGATTTAATACAATGATTTTGGTGATCTATTAATTGGTGCATGAATTTGAGACCTGCTTTTGCCCAAGAGATAAAGACGGAGGCTTGTGTACCCTCCTGGAATTCTGGATTGCCCACAATTAATTGGTACCTAGGGATTGTGTGTTGGAAATTCAATAGTGAGCCTAGTTTGCACCAGGCTTGGATTACCGTAAGAATAGATTTAAATTGTCTGACCTGCTTAGGAATCTTTTTTAATGGGTAGTGCATGAGAGCTAATGGAGAGAATGGATAAGTGAGATTTATTTCTAAAGTATTATTGTGAAATAATTACTATTTACAATCCAGTCTATGGCAATGTGATTCAAAAATACTAGATTATAGAGTTTCAAATCTGGAAGAGCTAAGCCGCCTTCATATCGGGGTAGAATACGTTTTTCAGTGGAGATTCTTGGTCTTTTACTACGCCATATAAAGTAGCGTAATGCTTTATTCATCTCTTTAATCTCTTTAGATTTGAGTGTGACTGGGACGTTCTGGAGAACATATAGGATTTTTGGGAGCAACACCATCTTATATAGAGCGATCCGGCCTGATAGAGAGATAGGAAAATTCTGCCAGGTCCTCATCCTTTTAATCGTTTTATTTAGGATCGGGATTATATTTAAACTGTACCATTCTTGAGGATTTCGGGAAATGGTTATAACAAAATATTTAAATGATTTATCGACTACTTTGAATGGTATTTCTCAAAGTGAGTTCTCATTTTACTTCAGCAATAAAAGTTCCGATTTTGATGTATTAAGTTTGTAACCTGAGAATGAGCCAAACGAATAAATCAAGGATAGGAGTTTTGGGATATTACCCAAGGTGTTAGAGATATAGACCAAAATGTCATCTGCATAAAGCGCTAACTTCAGTTCATATTTCCCAATCTTAATTCCCTCTATTTCTTGTCAGATTAATATTGCAAGAGGTGGGCAACCTTGTCTCGTGCCTCTCTCTAAGGTGAGTAATGAGAATTCCATATCGTTGACTAAAAGTTTAGTATACAAATTATTATAGAGATTCTTTATAAGCTTCAAAAAGTTTCAGCTAAAGCCAAAATTGGCTAGTGAGGAAAGCAAATGATCATAATGAATAGAGTTGAAAGCTTTTTCTGCTTTGATTGTTATAATTGCTGTATCCAACCTTGACTCTACACCCACCTTATCCTTATCCTTAAAATAATCCAATACTAGAAATACCTCCCTAATTTTAGATGCTAAATTACAGTTGTAAATGAACCCTGCCTGATCCTTATGTAATATATATCGTTCACAATTGTTTGTAGTCTTTTTGCCAATATAGTTGTGGAAATTTTATAATCTGTGTTGGGTAGGGCTATGGGTCTATATGATTCCTTACACTGGTCGTCTTTGCCTTGTTTAGGAATCAGAATAGTCTGAGAAGCTGCAAAATTTATAGGGATCTGTTTAATCACTATAAAAAATAATTAAATAATCTTGCTAGGTGGATATTTAACTCTGGGGCTAGAATTTTGTAAAACTCGTTGGGTAGTGCATCCGGACTAGGTGCCTTACCCAGCTGAAGGTCCACTATAGCCTGAGAAATTTCCTTCTCCGAGATTGGCATATTAATTGCCGAAACCACGGCCTGGTCTAACCTTGGTAATGTTATCCTCTCCCAAAACTCCCCCTTGTTCCATTCGGATGACTCTTTGAATGAATACAGATCCTTGTAACACTTGGAGAAAACCTCTAGAATGCCCTCCGGTGAATTGATTATTTTACCTGTCTCCTTCACTGATTCAATAAGCATTGATTTTTTATTGTTTCTGGCTATGTTGGCTTAGAGCTTACCATCTTTATTGCCATGTCTATAAAATTTCACCTGAGATATAAGTTCCTTGTGTGATGATGTGTGGAGGATATAGGTATCCCGTTCTTTTTTAGCTCGAGTGTAATTATCCCAGTTAGCTTTCGTTGTTTGATGTAAATAGCGGTTGTACGCGTTAATCGAGAAACTAAGAGTTTCTTTCTCCTTTTGCCTATGTTTTTTTTCAACATAGCTTTATAAGCTATGATGTCCCCTCTTAATATGGCTTTCGCTGCCTCCCAGAATATGACAAGATTTTCTACTGAGCCAATTTTCTGACGGGTATATTTGCACAATTTTTCTTTTAGTCAAAGTTTAAACTTAATATTTGTTACTAAATATTTTGGGGAAAAGAATCGGAGAGGTAAGGAAGGGCCAGAGTGTGACTCTATTTCCAGCAAGATTGGAGCATGGTCAGAAATACAGATTGGGGCTATTCTAGCTTTGACTCCTCTTTTGATTAATCGGTCATCAATCAAAAACATATCTATCCTCGAGAGAGATTTGTAGGCTTTTGAGACATGTAAATTCTTGAAGAACTGGATTTTGAATTCTCCAGATATCCCTAACTGCTAAATTGTTAAAGATATTTTTAAACAATTTGCTTTCTAGGACGTCTCTTATTGTTTTAGCTTTGTTAGGGCCTTTCCTAAGCCTGTCTAATGGATACTGGGGCGGCATGTTAAAGTCCCCTGCCATAATGAGAAGCCCCTCCTTAAGCTGTAGAATTTTTGATTGTAATGAGTCCCAGAATTCCGAATTATATTCGTTTGGCGCATACAGATTGCACAGAGTTAATATTAATTTGTTTATTTTTATTTTTACCAACAAAAATCTACTCTCTGTGTCTGTGGTGAGGGATAAAATGCAATAATTAAGCTTTTTGCCCAATAAGATTGCCAGGCCTCTCTTCCTAGCCAGACTTGGCACCGCTATAACCTCTTTTACCCAAGCCATCTTCAGTTTTACCACTTCGTCTGCATTCAGGTGTGTTTCCTGGAGGAAGGCAATGTCTGTGTTTAATTTATTGAGGTACGATATTATCGCTTTCCGTTTAATCGGAGACTTAAAGCCACCAACGTTCCATGATGTAAAAATCGCCGAATTGGCCTTAGACATAGTCTAAATATATGGGGGATGGTTATATTTTTTTGATACCGCAGGTGCGAGGGAAGGGGGAGGGAGGGAAGAAGGAAAAAAAACAAAACAAAAAAACCCCCAGAGAAAATAAAAAAGGTAAGGAGTCCCATAAAACCCAACACATACAATTATCCCCACTGCCATAAGGTAGTATCACATGATAACTTAAGATATTTAATCATAATAAAAAGATAAAAAAAGAAAAATGACACCCATAAATACTCTCAGGACAGTACCCCTATCCATGTTTTAGGCTAGGGAGATGTTCTTGACCTCTAAGAATTTCACTGCCTCCCCAGCTACTTGGAAGAAGTGATTCTGGCCATTTAGACTAATCCTTAAAGTGGCTGGGTACATTAATGTCATCTGAATACTTGCATTTATCAATTTTCTGCAAAGTGGGGAGAGATCTTTCCTCTTCATAGATGTCTCATATGAGAAATCTTGAAATAACAACATTTTTGCGCCGTCTATAACCAGGGGTTGATTTTTCTGATAGTGTTGCATTATCAGAACTTTATGTTGAAAGTTTAAAATCTTTGCAATAATTGGTCTTGGTTTTGCTTTCCCTGTATCCTTAGAATTGGGTTTACCCAACCTATTCACTCTGTCAATGATTATTGGAGAGTCAGGTTTAGGTATTTTAAGTAGCTGAGGTATAGTAATAGAGAGCAACTTGTTAAGATCCTCATTCTGCTGATTTTCAGGGACCCCAATAATTCTGATGTTGTTCCTTCTGGAGTGGTTTTCGAGGTCCTCAATCTTATTCTGCAGTTTTGTGATACTAGACAGGTTGCTCTCTATTTTATTCTCCTGAGATGCCTTTAGATCTTCCAGGTCCGAAATTCTCTGTTCGGCCTCCTGGATCCTGTTGGCGAACTGTCTAACCTCTGTAGTGAGGTTGGAAATATCCTGTTTAATATCTGTCTTCAACATTTCAAGCTTTGGAGTCAGGGCTTCTAGGATGTTGGTCACTAATGCCTGGGTGTCTGTAGTATCTGTCATCCGTGAAGTATTAGCTGACTCCTGGTGTATATCTACCAGAGTTTCCACTGCATTTTTATTTTTCCGATCTTTGGATCTTGAGGCCATAACTGGAGATGAAGATTTAGTGTAGAGGGGTGATTTGAGGAAGTTATCCATACAAGGCGTGCAAAGTGCGAGGTGTGAGGTGACTGTGAAGGTGTGCAGATTATTCAAGGGTTAGTGAATCAGTGCTGAGAAGAGAAAAAAAAAGGGGGGGAAGGGGTAGTGCTGGTGAGGGAAGACCATGGATTGTTTCTAGTGAAAAACAGAATGAGCGGGGGGAAAAAAAGGGGGGAGTCTTATTTAATCTTTCTTAAAGTGATGAACAGAAACCTAGCAAAATACAGAATGGCTACCTAAGGTAGACCAATTAATCTGTGTGCTACGCTGTTTTAAACTAGATGGTTAATAACCACACAGAGCTAATATCTATGATTATACTGCAGTATCCTGGGGGCGCAGAGCAAACACTAACGACTAAATTTATCCCTTTTATGTTAATTTGCCCTATTTATTATACCTTCCCCCTCTCCAACATGCCCAGATCAATGTAAACCCAAAGGCGAAATAACCAAGAGCAGATTCTCCCACAGAAGTCCCACCCTTACCCGGCCTCCCCAAATCACAATGGTAAATACATTACAATATTACCAAAACAGTTAATGAATCCAAAGCTAAACAATTTTGCCCGCTAGATCTTGTTGGGAATGGCGTCTTGAGTTTTTGAATGTGGCATCTGAAGGTAACCTGTTAAATTATCTAAGTCAGGGTAAACAAGCAGTACCAGTGAAAAAGTTCTGATCCGGTGGGTATGGTGAAGTACTCGCTTAGTTGCAGAGCCACAGATCAGATACAATCCCAAACAGAGTTCAGAAATTACCTTTCTTGACACAGAGGTTAAAGCCAGACTAAATGGTTAAGTCTGTGTAATCCCTTAGACCCAATTTAGGGGGTAAAAATAGGCAGGCAATAGGTGTAAACAAGATTTAGGGGGGGGTGCAAAGTACCAATAGCCCCTTTCTCATAACCCTCCTCAGTTCAATGGCACTCTTGATAGTATTTAAAGTGATAAGTTCCCTGTCGCCCCTTGATCTGAGAGGTCACTTTGGCCAATCAGGGACAGATAAGGCATTGATTACTGAACAAAGAAAGCTACTGAGGATCCTTAATAAATGCTTCCATATATAGCTATAAGACACCCTATGATAATGCCTAGCCTTTAGCCTCTCATGACACTCAGGCAGTATATTCAGTTACTCACGATTTTGCAAGACTTGCCGCTATGGCTACTCCGAGATCTGCGTTATACTGCGGGATCTTTTTGGACTCGGAAGCAGGGAAGCAGTGGGACCAGCAGAGAAGGGAAACAAAATAAACACCAAATTCGTCAGTGCCCTTTTCTCAAAACCATAAATGTTCCCGGGACCTTCCTGTTATCGGCTTGTCCCTTTAAGAGCCAATTTCTGCCTGAAATTCCAGTCTCTGCTCTACTGCCTCCTAGGTACAATTGGCTTCCCCGGTAGTGTAGTCAGGCCTCCCAGGCTAGCCCGCTGTCTTAGCCGGAGATGGACGATGGGGCCGCTGGGCTTGAAACCGGAAGGGTGCCTGTGTCGAATACTTTTATACTTTTTTAGTCTTCCTCCATCTGAAATCCCTCTGAATACTCAGGCCCCCCTCTTGCAGCAGCGGTGGGAGGGGGGAAGGGTCTCCCTTGATCCTGAGACTTGGGAAAAAGAGTTAACACCTTGGGATACCGACAGACCAGATCTTCTCTGCTGGTCAAAAAAGCATGAATAGTATATCGCTTCCAGCGCGGGGTGGCCCGCACTGGTCTGATGCCCGGGTAGACGGTGGTAGCCTGAACCTCTAGCCTGTCACACTGAGGCTTTACCAGCGCCGGAAATCCCAATTCTCCGCCTTTGGAAAGAGGTTTGGACAAGATGGGAGCCAGATCTCCGTGCTACCATCACCTGGCTCCTCCCCCCGGATATCAGGTCACAGGGGTTTTACTGCCTCGAATGTAACATTCTATTTAACAAATACTATTCAGAAGTGCAATAGTTCATGTGGTAGGGAATTTAGTAAATTGATAAATAATATATCAATTTGAATGTTTCTTTTTTTTTAATATTGCATTATTTGAATATTACGTTTAAAGAAAGTATTAGAAATACTATTACAAATATATAAATTCAATTTCTCATATTTGAATATTGCATAATTCAAATCAAATTTAAATTATTCGAAAAATTTGAATCGAATATTATATTTAAAGAAAGTATAAGAAATACTATTACATTAAAGGGATGTTAGAATGTTGTGCAAACATTCAAAATTTGAAAAGAATGAACGAACGTGTTAAAATTTGTTTAATTTTTCGAATGTTGTGAAACATTCGTCCATCCCTAGCAGTAACTCTCCTTCAGATACCTGCAGTGTAACCTAGGTTCCAAAATGGTGGCACCCATGATTAGAGGGAGGTAAATGAAATCTATTTAGTGTTTAATGTCCCTTTCAATGGGTTCTCCAAACCAATACACATTTTGCTAACAAAATATGCATTATAAGAAGTCCTTTGCAATGTAATGATTAAGTGCTGATATGTACTGTGCATACTTATAAAAATATTTTAATTACAGTACACTGACATAGAAAGAAAGATGATTTTTTAAAGAAATGTGTAAAGGAATATATTTATTTTGCAATATGTACTGTGTTTGCTTTGCTAGAATCATTTTGCAGAATTTGAGTATAATTTGGGCTCAAGCCCCAGAACTATTAATAAAACCCATTTACAGTCAATATCTTAGCCAGTAAATTCACATATTGTATCCCTCCCTCCTTGACATTTTGTGTGTAGCCCGTGGTATGGTATTAAATGAATACTACTGTTAAAAAATTACTACATTTTTCTGTTTAGCTGAAAACATTTTAAGAAAGATTTTTTATTTAATCTGAGAATGTGATTTCTAAAGCACATAAACCGCAGCTGCATTCAACACTTAAACATTAAGAAAAAAATCATTTAGCTCCAACAGCTTCATTATATATTCTGTTTCTATCTATATTTCTATTTTATCACAATGAATGTAAAGTTCTGTTTATCTTCAGTTATTTCTTTTCATGGGGACAGGTGCACAACTGCCAAACAATACTGCGTTTTATCTTTAAAATATATACACGTTCCCACCTGTGCATTTGAGTAAAGGCATCGGAATAAACTGCGTGAGACAGGTAGTTCTGCGTTGATTTGTGACTTAGATATGAGCAAGAGGAATCAGGGACACATGCTCCGTGCGACACTACTTTTTTGTATCTAGTTAAATCATTTATATTATTCTTCGAGGGCAGTTAGAAAATGTATTCACTCCTTTTGCATCTGTCACTTAAATATTCAGCAGATGGCAAAAAAATGTAACTCACCCTAATGCGAAGGGAATATGCTGTGTGTACATACTTATTAGCAAAACTGGGTCTTAGGTAAAGATACATTTGTACAGAGCATGGGATATTTATGCATCTGAGATGTTACAAAGCCTTGTACTGGTTCCTTTGAAAATAAAATTCTTTGCAGACAATAGGGATGTTTCTTATAGTCAGGTGCAAAGTAGTGTCTAGATTTTTTTTTTTTAATTATTCATAGACCAATAGTTTTTCAGGGTACAGGTAACTCAGTTCAGGGGTGGAACTATCATAGGTGCAGTCAGTGTGGTGGCCCCAGGGCCAAAGTTCTGAGGGGTGGCTATAGCAGCCAGTCAGTACATAGGTGTGTACAGAATATGTACAATCCTAATGCAGAGGACTCTATTAGTGTAGGTTGCAGATCTATCTATCTATCTTTCTATCTTTCTATCTATCTATCTATCTATCTATCTATCTATCATCTTTCTATCTATCTATCTAGCTACCTATCTATAATCTTTATATCTATCTTTCTATGTATCTATATCTATCTATCATCATCTACTATCATCTATCTATCTATCTATCTATCTATCTATCTATCTATCTATCTACCTATCTATCTATCTATCTATCTATCTATCTATCTATCTATCTATATATCTATCATCATCTATCTATCATCTATACATTTATCTATCTATCTATCTATCTATCTATCTATCTATCATCTATCTATCTATTTATCTATCTATCTATCTATCTATCTATCTATCTATATAGCCATATATCTAGTTATCTATCTTTTATCTATCTATCCATCATCTATCTATCTATCTTTCATCTATCTATTTATGTATCATCTATCATCTGTCTATCATCTATCTATCTATCTATCATCTATTTATCATCTATCTATCTATCTATCTATCTATCTATCTATCTATCTATCTATCTATCTATCTCTCATCTATCTATTTATGTATCATCTATCATCTGTCTATCTATCATCTATCTATCAATCTATCTATCTATCAATCTATCTATCATCTATCATCTATCTATCTATCTATCTATCTATCTATCATCTATCTATCTATCTATCTATCTATCTATCTATCATCTATCTATCTATCTATCTATCTATCTATCTATCTATCTATCTCTCATCTATCTATTTATGTATCATCTATCATCTGTCTATCTATCATCTATCTATCTATCTATCTATCTATCATCTATCTATCTATCTATCTATCTATCTATCTATCTTATTGCTATTGATTACTAATGAGTTACTTTTGGGGGGCCCTACAAAATCCTTGCACCAGGGCCCCCTGTTGAGTAGGTCCTCTACTGACTCAATTCTCAGTAATAAAAATAATATGAGTAAGATATGAATAGGCTAAGCCTGAATAATAATATTACCCTAAAATGTGCTGAAAACTTCTCATCTGCATTTATGTAGATTTAAAAGGGCCTGAATCTTTGCTAATAAAATGCTCTAATGCGCTAAAACATATTATTATTGCACCATTACTTGCATAGAACTGTGAGGTTGACTGCAATTTTGCTCTTGTTTGCGGTAGATAACCACATACACAGTATCCCACAAAAGTGAGTAAACCCCTCACATTTTTGTAAATATTTTATTATATCTTATCATGTGACAACACTGAAGAAATGACACTTTGCTACAATGTAAAGTAGTGAGTGTACAGCCTGTATAACAGTGTAAATATTTTATTATATCTTTTCATGTAACAACACTGAAGAAATGACACTTTGCTACAATGTAAAGTAGTGAGTGTACAGCCTGTATAACAGTGTAAATTTGCTGTCCCCTCAAAATAACTCAACACACA